>NC_140987.1:464461583-464588503 GCF_052327205.1 Somniosus microcephalus | reverse complement strand
TCCCGTTGTCGGACTGACTCCGTTCTGCTACCGAGGTGAGTCCGGTCAGGCCTGAGGGGGGGGGGGAGTGTGAGGGAGAGGAGGGGGGGGGTGGAGTGTGAGGGAGAGGAGGGGGGGGAGTGTGAGGGAGAGGAGGGGGGAGTGTGAGGGAGAGGAGGGGGGGAGTGTGAGGGAGAGGAGGGGGGGAGTGTGAGGGAGAGGAGGGGGGAGTGTGAGGGAGAGGAGGGGAGGAGTGTGAGGGAGAGGAGGGGGGGAGTGTGAGGGAGAGGAGGGGGAGTGTGAGGAGAGGAGGGGGGGTGTGTGAGGGAGAGGAGGGGGGAGTGTGAGGGAGAGGGGGGAGTGTGAGGGAGAGGGGGGGAGTGTGAGGGAGAGGGGGGGAGTGTGAGGGAGAGGGGGGAGTGTGAGGGAGAGGGGGGAGGAGTGTGAGGGAGAGGGGGGAGGGAGGAGTGTGAGGGAGAGGGGGGGAGGAGTGTGAGGGAGAGGGGGGAGAGTGTGAGGGAGAGGGGGGGAGAGTGTGAGGGAGGGGGGGAGTGTGAGGGGGGGTGTGAGGGAGAGGGGGGGAGTGTGAGGGAGGGGGGGTGTGAGGGAGGGGGGAGTGTGAGGGAGAGGGTGGGGGGAGTGTGAGGGAGAGGGGGGGAGTGTGAGGGAGAGGGGGGGAGGGAGAGGGGGGGAGTGTGAGGGAGAGGGGGGAGTGTGAGGGGGGAGGGAGAGGGGCGAGGGTGAGGGAGTGGGGGGGAGTGTGAGGGAGGGGGGAGTGTGAGGGAGAGGGGGGAGTGTGAGGGAGAGGGGGGGAGTGTGAGGGAGCGGGGGGGAGTGTGAGGGGGGGAGTGTGATGGAGAGGGAGGAGTGTGAGGGAGAGGGGGGGAGTGTGAGGGAGGGGGGAGTGTGAGGGAGGGGGGAGTGTGGGGGGGGGGAGTGTGAGGAGAGGGGGGAGTGTGAGGGAGAGGGGGGGAGAGTGAGGGAGGGGGGGAGTGTGAGGGAGGGGGGGAGTGTGAGGGAGAGGGGTTGTGAGGGAGGGGAGTGTGGGGGGGTGAGGGAGGGGGGGAGTGTGAGGGAGAGGGGGGGAGTGTGAGGGAGAGGGGGGAGTGTGAGGGAGAGGCGGGGGAGTGTGAGGGAGAGGGGTGGGGGGAGTGTGAGGGGGGGAGTGTGATGGAGAGGGGGGGAGAGAGGAGAGGAGAGAGGGGGGGAGGGAGAGAGGAGAGGAGAGAGGGGGGGAGGGAGAGAGGAGAGGAGAGAGGGGGAGAGGAGAGGAGAGAGGGGGGGAGAGGAGAGGAGAGAGGGGGGGAGGGAGAGAGGAGAGGAGAGGGGGGAGGGAGAGAGGAGAGGAGAGAGGGGGGAGGGAGAGAGGAGAGGAGAGAGGGGGGGAGGGAGAGAGGAGAGGAGAGAGGGGGGGAGAGGAGAGAGAGAGGGGGGAGAGGAGAGGAGAGAGAGGGCGAAGAACCAGACTTCACCAATAATCAGGGAAACAATTACGTTTTCGGGAATAACCACTTTGACATCCCTTCCCTTCCATACAGGCATAACTGCGACAAGCAGTCAAATACCAACGGAAAACAGCTACTACAGCTCTGTCGAAACCTGGGTCTGTACATTGTCAATGGTAGGTTCATAGGAGACCTCCTAGGAAGATCGACCTATTGCTCACCTCTTGGCTGCAGCACAGTAGACTATATGATTACAGACTTAGACCCATCCTCTTTCAGAGCATTCACAGTCAAACCACAAACAACACTGTCAGATCACAGTCAAATTACTATGTTCCTCAAAAAGACAGAAACAAACAACATAGAAACACAACCCAGTAAACTGTACAACACCAAAAATTCGTACAGATGGGCCAAAAACGACACGGAAAAATACCAGAAAACAATTAGCAATGCATCAACTCAAGCTCTCTTAGACACCTTTCTGGATAACATATACACTCACAATAAAGAAGGCGTAAACCGGGCAGTTAGTAAACTAAACAATATTTTTGATAATTTGGCAACAAATGCAAACTTGAAAGCTCGCAAGAACAAACCCAAAACAAAAAACTATGAAAAATGGTTTGACCGAGATTGCCATAACATGAGGAAAAAACTTAGAAAAATATCAAACCAAAAACACAGACATCCAGAAAACGAGGAACTACGCCTTACTTATTGTCAGACACTAACACAATACAGAAACACACTCAGAACCAAAAAAGAGCAATATATTAAGAATACACTCAGCTCCATGGAGGAATCCATTGATTCCAATTGTTTCTGGGAAAACTTGAAAACACTACACAAAAAACAACACGACGATTTGGCCATTCAAAATGGGGACACATGGGTAAACCACTTTGAAAAATTATACAGAAAAACACACTAAGACCAGAGCAACACCAAATATGCAAAAAACTGGAAAAGCTAGAAATGGCCATAAAAGATAACCAAAACCCGCTGGACGCCATAATAACAGAAAAAGAACTTGAAAACTCAAGGACCTGCGACCAGGAAAAGCCTGCGGGACAGACGGCATACTAAACGAGATGATTAAATACACAGACAACAAAATGAAACTGGCTACCCTAAAACTCTTCAACTTGGTTCTGAGTGTCGGTTATTTCCCTGATATCTGGAACAAAGGACTCATAACGCCCATATACAAAAGTGGGGACAAATCGGCCCAAACAACTATCGAGGCATCTGTGTAAACAGTAACCTGGGGAAGGTTTTCTGTAGCATCATAAACAAAAGACTTATAAACTTCCTTGAGGAGCACAATGTCTTGAGTAAAAGCCAAATTGGATTCCTGCCAAACTATAGAACATCCGATCATATCTTCACCCTACAGACCCTAATTGACAACACGTTCACCATAACAAAAGCAAAATCTACGCATGCTTTGTAGATTTCCAGAAGGCTTTCGACTCCATCTGGCATGACAGTTTATTCCTGAAACCTTATCGAAAGTGGGGTAGGAGGGAAAACATATGATGTAATTAAATCAATGTATACAAACAACAAATGTGCAGTTAAAATTGGAGACAAACAAACAAAATACTTCCCACAGGGGCGGGGGGTGACGCAGGGCTCGCCAATCTCACCGACACTCTTTAATATTTACATAAATGGATTGGCAAAACTACTTGAACAATCTACAGCACCCGGCCTCACCCTATATGAATCCAAGGTTAAATTCCTCCTCTATGCAGACGACCTGGTTCTGCTGTCACCTACGAAAGAGGGCTACAGCAAAACCTGGACCTGCTGGAGTCGTACTGCCAGACTTGGGCCCTGACAATAAATCCCCAAAAAACCAAAGTCCTTGTGTTCCAGCAAAGATCCAAACATCAGGGACCCAAAATAAATTTCACAGTAGGAACAACCAAAATTGAACAAACCACTAACTACACATACTTGGGCTTAAAAATCAGTTCTACGGGAAACTTCAAACTGGCTGTGAATGAACTGAAAGAGAAAGCAAGAAGGGCTTTCTATGCCATCAAAAATTCAATCCAAATAGAAATCCCAATTAGCATTTGGCTCAAATTTTCAAATCAGTAATTGAACCAATTGCACTCTATGGCAGTGAGGTATGGGGACCGCTAACTCAACAAGAATTTGCAAAATGGGACAAACACCCAATTGAGATGCTACATGCAGAATTCTGTAAAAGTATCCTCCGGACTCAAAGGAAAACAGTAAACAATGCATGCAGGGCGGAACTAGGCCAATATCCATTAATAATCACTATCCAAAAAAGAGCCACCAAATTTTGGAATCACCTACAAATGAGCAATCCCCAATGCTATCACTACGACGCCCTGAAATGCAAGAGCTGACCATAAAGAAGAATACCCTCAGTCAACTAGTCCTGGGACTCAGTGAAGTGACTACTAACAATAACCACCCAGGACAGTGACAGGGTAACACAAAGAATTCGACCCAACACAATCGTCGCTAAGCAAAAGGAAAAATATCTGACATATTGGGCAGAAACAACAAAAACCCAAAGCAAACTCAATTGCTACTTGGCCCTAAACAGGCAATACAACATAGCTGATTACCTGACCATGGTAAAGGATAACAAACTGAGAAGAACCTTGACAAGGTACAGACTTAGCGAACATAGCCTAGCGATCGAAAAAGGCAGACACAGGCAGACCAGGCTGCCAAGAGAAGACAGGATATGCTCTCACTGCAGTCAGGGAGTAGTGGAGACAGAGATGCACTCCTCACAGCCTGCGGAAAATATCAGGGCATCAGGGAGAATTTCTACCAAAAATTCTCACAAATATGCCCTGATTTCAGAAATCTGAATGACAACCAAAAGCTCCCATTCCTACTGGGAGAGGAGAGAAGCTGTGTAACACTGGCGGCACACTATGTTACAGCTTGCCATGAACAGAGGGACAACCAGTAAACTAAGAAAAGAATATATATAAACAATGCGAATGTATATTTATACACTCAGGGATATACCTGTTTATACACTGTATGAATAGAACTGCCTTTATGTGCTAAACCATAAATGTATTTTGATGCTTTGGCAACATAAGACGTAACTTATCATGCCAAAAAGCGATTTGAATTGTGAATTGTGAGAGGGAGAGAGGGGGGGAGGGAGAGGAGAGGAGAGAGGGGGGAGGGAGAGGAGAGAGGGGGAGAGGAGAGAGGGGGGGAGGGAGAGGAGAGAGGGGGGAGGAGAGGAGAGAGGGGGAGAGGAGAGAGGGGGGGAGGGAGAGGAGAGGGGGGGGAGGGAGAGGAGAGAGGCTCTCTCTCCCCCCAGTCTCTCTCGCTCTACTCTCCCCCCAGTCTCTCTCCTCCAGACTCTCTCTCCCAGTCTCCTCTCTCTCCGTCTCTCTCCCTCCTCCAGTCTCTCTCTCTCTCCCCATCTCTCTCTCGCTCCCCATCTCGCTCTCTTCCTTCCCCCTCTCTCTCTCCTTCCCCTCTCTCTCCTTCCCCTCTCTCTCCCTCCTTCCCCTCTCTCTCTCTCCTTCCCCTCTCTCTCTCTCCTTCCCCTCGCTCTCTTTCCCTCTCTCTTTCCCTCTTTCCCTCTCTCCTTCCCTCTCGCTCTCTCTGTCCTTCCCCTCTCTCCTTCCCCCTCTCTCCCCCCTCTCTCTCTCTCCTTCCCCCTCTCTCTCTCGCCTTCCCCCTCTCTCTCTTTCCCTGTCTCTCTTTCCCTCTCTCTCCTTCCCTCTCGCTCTCTCTCTCCTTCCCCTCTCTCTCTCCTTCCATCTCTCTCTCTCTCTCTCTCCTTCCATCTCTCTCTCTCTCTCTCCTTCCTTCTCTCTCTCTCTCTCCTTCCCTCTCTCTCTTCCCCCCCCAGTCGCTCTCTCTCTCTCTTCCAACAACAACATGCCCTCGAAAAAGCCTCGGCACCGCCGGGCACCCCCAGCTAGTAAGTGTATAAATATGGACATGTCACTGCAGATCATAAGGTAGGTTTGTGATGTAATAAAAAGTCTCACACATCAAGGAACTTTAAAGTAAGCTTTAAGCAACTTTTAATTATATAGAGTCATAGAGTAATACAGCACGGACAGAGGCCCTTCGGCCCATCGTGTCCGCGCCGGCCATCAAGCCCTGTCTAATCTAATCCCATATTCCAGCATTTGGCCCGTAGCCTTGTATGCTATGGCATTTCAAGTGCACATCCAAATGCTTCTTAAATGTTGTGAGGGTTTCTGCCTCCACAACCCTTTCAGGCAGTGAGTTCCAGACTCCAACCACCCTCTGGGTGAAAAAGTTCTTTCTCAAATCCCCTCTAAACCTCCCGCCCTTTACCTTGAATCTATGCCCCCTAGTTATTGACCCCTCTACTAAGGGAAAAAGCTCCTCAGCATCCATCCTATCTATGCCCCTCATAATTTTGTACACCTCAATCATGTCCCCCCTCAGCCTCCTCAGCTCCAAGGAAAACAAACCCAACCTGCCCAGTCTCTCCTCATAGCTGAAGCGCTCCAGCCCTGGTAACATCCTGGTGAACCTCCTCTGCACCCTCTCTAACGCGATCACATCCTTCCTGTAGTGTGGCGACCAGAACTGCACACAATATTCTAGCTGTGGCCTAACCAGTGTTTTATACAGCTCCATCATAACCTCCTTGCTCTTATATTCAATGCCTCGGCTAATGAAGGCAAGTATCCCATATGCCTTTTTTACCACCTTATCCACCTGTTCCGCCGCCTTCAGGGATCTGTGTACTTGCACACCCAGATCCCTCTGACCCTCCGTCTTGCCTAGGGTCTTTCCATTCATTGTGTATTCCTTTGCCTTGTTAGTCCCCCCAAAGTGCATCACCTCGCACTTTTCCGGGTTAAATTCCATTTGCCACTGTTCCGCCCATCTGACCAACCCATCTATATCGTCCTGCAGACTGAGGCTACCCTCCTCGCTATTTACCACCCTACCAATTTTTGTATCATCCGCGAACTTACTGATCATACCCTTTACATTCATATCCAAGTCATTAATGTAGACCACAAACAGCAAGGGACCCAGCACCGATCCCTGTGGTACCCCACTGGCCACAGGCTTCCAGTCACAAAAACAACCTTCGACCATCACCCTCTGCCTTCTGCCACTAAGCCAGTTTTGTATCCAATGTGCCAAGGCACCCTGGATTCCATGGGCTCTTACCTTCTTGACCAGTCTCCTGTGCGGGACTTTATCGAAGGCCTTACTGAAATCCATGTATACCACATCCACTGCGTTACCCTCATCCACACACCTAGTCACCCCCTCAAAAAATTCAATCAAATTAGTCAGACATGATCTTCCCTTGACAAAGCCATGTTGACTATCCCTGATTAATCCTTGCCTCTCCAAGTGGAGACAAATTTTGTCCCTCAGGATTTTTTCCAATAATTTTCCTACCACTGATGTTAGGCTCACTGGCCTGTAGTTCCCCGGTTTTTCCCTACTACCCTTCTTGAATAATGGTACTACATTAGCGGTTCTCCAGTCCTCTGGCACATCCCCTTTGGCCAGAGAGGTCCTGAATATATGTGTTAGAGCCCCCGCAATCTCCTCCTTTGCCTCACACAGCAGCCTGGGATACATTTCATCCGGGCCTGGGGATTTATCCATTTTTAGGCCAGCTAAAACCGCCAATACCTCCTCCCGCTCGATGTTAATATGTTCGAGCATATCACAGTCCCCCCGCCCTATTTCTATGTCTACATCGTCCTTCTCCATAGTGAAAACAGATGCAAAAAATTCATTTAGAACCCCTCCTACATCTTCCAGCTCCACACACAGATTGCCACTTTTGTCCCTAATGGGCCCTATTTTTTCCCTAGTTATCCTCTTACCCTTAATATACTTATAAAACATCTTCGGATTTTCCTTTATTTTGCTTGCCAGTGTTATTTCATGGCCCCTCCTTGATCTCCTAATTTCTTTTTTAAGTATCCCCCTGCACTTTTTGTACTCCTCTAGGGCTTCCTCCGTCTTTAGCCTTTTGTATCTACCAAAAGCCCTCCTTTTTTTCCTAATCCATTCTCGTATATCCCCTGACATCCAAGGTTCCCTGTGGTTTTTGGAACCACCCTTGACCTTTACGGGAACATGTTGCCATTGTATGATCTCAATCTCCCTTCTGAAAGCCTCCCATTGCTCCGATGCGGATTTTCCTACAAGTAGCTGATCCCAGTCCATTTTGGCCAGATCCTGCCTTATCCTATTAAAATCGGCCTTCCCCCAATTTAGAACCTTTATTTCCGGCCCATCCCTGTCCTTTTCCATGGCCACCTTAAATCTTACCATATTATGGTCACTATCACCAAAGTGCTCACCTACTAGCACTTTTTCCACTTGGCCGGCCACATTCCCTAGAATATACTATATACAAGAGCGGTCTTCACCATGCCTCTAGGAGAAGCCCTTTTACATACTGAGCAGTTCAGTATTTATACTAGTCCAAACACCGGAAGTGACGTATGCACAGGAAGTGAGGTATGCACACAGTTCACAGTTCACAGGAAATGATGTGCACATAACTTCAACCGGAAGTTATTTATTATTATTACATTCTTCCCTCCTGCGAGATTAGAAGGCTGTGGTCTTCCTTTTATTCCGCAGCCGCCGAACGAGGAAGAGTCGCACCCGTTTGGGTTCCCGTCGTAGAGGGTCACTGGTCCGCTTACATGCTGTTGGCCATTGGTCAGAGTCTGTGTGGCCTGGATTACCCTGTGAAGGGTCGGGGAGATCATGGCTTCGTGTACGAGCCCCAATAGGTGCAGAGTCGGTCTGTCTCTGTTCAGAGGGAGTTGCAGAGCTGGTCTGTGGTGGATCAGTACTTTGGTGCGCGGTACTGGGAGGGTCGCAACTTTGAGTACGGGGTTCTACCGGCACCAAGCTAGTTGGTGTCAGATCAGGATCCTGGAGACGGGTACCCGGTAGGTTCCAAGAGGCTCCTGGTAAAATACCATCACTCGATGTCCCACTAGGTCCTGGTGGGCAGGGAGCCAAATCCCGTAATGATACGGTAGATTCTCGGCCGTCGGGATATCGTATGTATGCATAGGTGGGGTTGGCATCGGTCAGTTCGACCTCGTCTACGAGAGGGTCATTTTTAGACGTCCGAACGTATCTTCGGAGTAGTACAGGTCCAGGAGTAGTTAGCCATGACGGGAGGGATGTCCCATAAGATGAGTGACGCTGGAATCCAAAGAACCGCTCATGAGGTGTAGTATTTGTGGCTGTAGAAAGAAGGGACCGTATAGAGTGCAATGCATCCGGAAGCACTGCTTCCCATTGCTGGTTTGGTAGGCCCCGAGGTCTTAAAGCAAGATGTACGGAATTCCAGATGATACCGTTATACCTCTCTACCTGCCCATTTCCGATGGGATGATATGGCATCGTTTTGCTTGTAGCAATTCCCCATTCTGAGAGGTAGTCCTTGAGTTCCCTTGACATAAAGGATGGACCCCGATCCGAGTGAATGTAAGCCGCCATGCCACAGAGAGAAAATACCTGCTCAAGGCAGCAGATTACTGTGGACGCCAGCATATTGGAGCAGGGGAAGGCAAACGGAAAACGTGAATATTCATCAATCATGGTGAGCAAATATGTGTTCCGAGTTGAAGAGGGCACTGGGCCCTTAAAATCGATGCTAAGTCGTTGCATCGGTTGGGTTGCGTGTATGAGCATACCATCTGAGGGGCGGAAGAACTGAGGTTTTAATTCTGCACAAAGCCGGCATTCTGAGCACATTTTCTTTACATCTCCAGTAGAAAAAGGGAGATTCCGTGATCGTACGAAATGTAGCATGCGCGTAACGCCAGGATGACACAATCCATTATGGACATCTATGAGAGTAGAGGACGACATAGTGGAGCAGAATGCTCGTGTGAGGGTATCCGGGGCCACATTCTCCTTGCCAGGTCGATAGTGAATGGTATAACCAAAAGAGGCCAGTTCCATCCTCCAAAGCTGTATTTTATTATTCTTAATTTTGGTTCGTTTTCGATTATCGAGCATGAAGGCGACTGATCGCTGGTCCGTGATTAATGTAAAGTGCTAGCGAGCTAGGAAATGGTTCCACTTCCGTACCGCCTCTATGATGGCTGTGGCTTCCTTCTCAACCGGAGGATAATGTAGCTCGGCACCTTGTAAGGTCCTGGACATAAATGCTACAGGACGACCTTCCTGATTTAGAGTAGCCGAGATCGCCACCTCCGAGGCATCACATTCGACTATGAAAGGGAGATTCTCATCGATGGAGGGAAGAGCCGCTTTCTCCAACTGTTTTTTGAGAAGGTTAAAGGCTGCAACAGCCGCTGTTTCCAATGGAAATGATCTAGCATGCAACAAGGGTTGGATTTTGTCTGAAAAATGAGGAATCCATTTAGCGTAGTATGCAAACAGACCGAGAGCCCGACGTAAAGAAGCCGGATTCTTAGGTGACGGGAGCTCTTGGAGCGGGCGAAGTCTTTCTGGGTCTGGCTTAATGATACCATTGCCTACGCAGTAGCCAAGGATGTTGATGGTCGGTTGCGACTCAACAGATTTAGATTCATTCAAAGTTAAGTTACGGTGATGGAGGGCATCCCGAAATTTTTGGAGGTTGGCGTCGTGTTCCTGTTGATCGTGACCTGCAATAGTAATGTTATCAAGATAGGGAAAAGTGTCCCTTAAGTTTTCCTGCTTAACCAGGCCATCCATTGCCCGTTGGAAGACAGCCACTCCATTAGTAACCCCAAATGGGAGGCGACGAAATTGGTACAGCCGTCCATTAGCCTCAAAGGCCGTGTACTGCTTATCTGAGACCTTCAAGGGTACCTGATGATAGGCACTTTTTAAATCGTAAGTTGAGAACACTTTGTATTCGGCCAGTTTATTAACCATATCATCAATGCGTGGCAATGGGTAGGCGTCCAAGTCAGTATATTGATTGATGGTTTGCGAATAATCAATGCATAGTCGTTGTTTGTGAGGTTTTAGAGGGTTCTTGACGATGACGATTTGAGCCCGACAGGGCGACGAACATGGTTCGATGATATCCTCTGCTAAAAGTCGAGAGATTTCAGCCTCAATAAAAGATTGATCTTCCTGACTAAAGCGCCGCGATTTCGTTATTATTGGTTTGCATCGAGGAGGAATACTGGCAAATAATGAGGGTTCATCAAGTGAAGCTGCTGATAATGCACAAAACGGTAATTTAGACAGTATATTAGAAATAGTAAGTCCAGGTTTGGATCCGCCGAACTCAATGGTGAGTTTCTTATGCTGTTTTTGAAAATCCAGCCCTAAGATGAGATCACTACATAAGTCCTTGAGCACCGAAAGTCGGGTGGAGGGATACATGCGACCATTAAGTGTCATATCAATAATACAAAAGCCGGAGATTCTGGTATTAAGTGATGACTGAGCCATCGCAATTGCCTGGTCCGATGGGAAGATATGTAGTTTCAATTTCGCAACAATCTGTTCTCTAATGAAACTATCAGTACTTCCTGAGTCAATTAAGGCATCTAAGGTATGCCCATTAATTGAAACTTTTGTAGCTGCATGAAACAGGTTCTGTGGGCAAGCAGCTGTAATTGGTGTGGTTGCACAGAGAGTGGCTGAAACTCTAGGTGTGCTTCTTCGGGAGAGAGCTCAAGAGGAAGCTTGATAGGTCCTAGCCGGAGCATCTTGATAGACCCCAATTGGGGCAGTTTGGTAGGCCTTAGCTGGATAGGCCCTCGTAGAGGCTCTTGATTGGCAAACTTTTGCAAAGTGTCCTTTTTTATCGCAATGACTGCAGATCGCATTGCGAGCAGGGCAGAATTTCCTAGGGTGAAAAGAATCTCCACAAAAGAAGCATTCCTTCCTAGATTGCCAAGAGGCTGCTAAAGTGGGGTCATCCTCCTCTTCTTCATCAGAATTATCATCAGGATTAGATTCCTCCATGATAGGGTTCACCTGAGGCCACTTGAATCGTCTGGTTGCAGTTACAGCAGCAGATCGAGATCTGGGCAGCTGATAGAGGTCTGCATTTTTCTTTGCCAAATCCAGAGAACAAGCCAGGTCAAAAGCCTTTTGTAGCTCAAGTGTTTTACTTTCTAGTAGACGCTGGCGTATAAATGGAGAGGCAATCCCGCAGATGAAAGCATCACGAATCATTTCTTCGCGGTACAGCTCAGCCGAGGCTGCCTGAAAGTTACAATCTACGCTGAGCCTGCGAAGTTCTTGAAGGAATTCGTTAATCGATTCCCCTGGCCCTTGTCGGGCTGTGGCCAGTAGATGTCTAGCATAGACCTCATTTGCGGTCTTGGCATATAGTTTTTTAAGTGCCCGGATCACCTCATCGTAATTATCCCATTCATCAACATATTCAAACACTGTTGGGGTCACATAGTTGATAAGTATCCTCAGTTTAGTAGAAACATTCGCTTTACATTCATCAAGAAAATTCTCAAAAGTACGGTACCAATGCTTCCATACCCTGCCAGCTGCTGGTGCGTTTGGGTCCAAGTCCAGACGAGTAGGTTTAAGGATGTTTTCCATGATGGGTGGTTCCCTGGATCCTTAACTCCGAGTTTGTCCGAAGGTCTAGTATTTGTGAGTGTAAATACTAAGTTGCTTAAATTGATGTAATAAAAAGTCTCACACATCAAGGAACTTTAAAGTAAGCTTTAAGCAACTTATATAATCTATATATATAATCTATATATATAAATCGGTACATCTGTCTGTCATTCTGTCTGTCTGTCTGTCATCGCGTGTGCGTCTGTTGGGTATGCGCTCGAAAGTTACAGGGCGTACCTACGCGCGCGTTACCTCCAAAGAAAGCTTACGCTTCCGAGACGGTTTTAAGCGTATTTACGTTTCGGCCGGGCTAAAATCACGCCCGCGGTATCCGAAAAACCTTAACATTCCGCTCATTAGCATCTCATTATCCGCTCATTAGCGACAGAGTGACCTCGAGCTCGACCAATCGTACGCCGGGTTGCTGGCGTGTGCCGCCGGGCCAATCGGTGCGTGTGTGGCCGGGCCTTATCGTTCTGAACCGAGGTGAGTCGCCGCCATCTTAATTCCAAACTTTTCCTTTCTTTTTCCCGCTTTCTGCGTCTTTAAAAAAAACGTTGCTTTTAAAACATATGGGCCTAGAAATTGAGTTTTGGCGCAGCCAGGGCTTTAGCGCCGGAAGTTAGTGCCGGAGCTAAGTCGCGCTGGTCGGGCCCAAAATTCAATAGTTCTGCGCCCAAACGGCTGCCGGCGCTGCTGAGAGCTGTTTGCGCCTGAAAACTGGCGCTACGCGCTGAATATCGGCGCTATTCCGGCGCTGCGGCGCCCGCTGCGGTGCGGCAGGTTCGGGAAGTGCAGGCCTCCTCCTTCCCTTAAGGAGGAGCTGCCTGCACCCGGCCGCGGCCCGCGAAAATCTTTTTAAAAATGAGCCCGGCACCTCTGACAAGTGCCGGGCTTGCTTCTGTTCCGGGGGGGGGGGGGGGGGGGGGAAGTCCGGGGAGGGAGCTGCGGCCAGGCGGCCGGCGGGAAAGCGGCCGGCCGCCGCGGTGCCTTTAATGCGCCGGCGCAAAGTCATGTAAGACTCTGTTGCCAGAGTCGTAGTTGCGGCTGCCACGGGCGAGGCGGCCGCAACTGAATTTCGGCGCTGGGGCCCGTTGGCATGGCAACCGGGACGCTGCGCACACCGATGACGTCATCGGTGCCGGCGCAGCGCTACCGGTCTACCGCGGCGGAAGGGCCCCAGGCAATTTCGGCGCCGGCGCCAATTGCAGCGCTAGGCCCTCTAGCGCCGCAAAATCGGCGCTAAGGGCACTGAATTTCTAGGCCATATTGTTTTAAAAAAAAATGATTTAGAAACGAATTAACTTATCTAATCTCATTAATTTTCCTACCTTTCCCCATTTTTCCAGGTAGGCCGAGAAGCCTCGGCGTCTCCTCCGCACCCACGCCCGAGCAAGGCACCTCCCGGCCCCACTCGAAGGCTGGAGGGCCGAGCCTCAGCCCAGCGCCGCTAGGGTGCGCGCGCAGCAGGAGTTGAGACGCGGCGTCTCTCTCTGGCTCGGCCGGGGGGCGGGGCTTGCTGAGCGTCAAGCGTTACCCTGGCAACCGGGCCCGCCGGCCGTCTCGCACAGCCGCAATCGGCGGTCTTCACCTCAGCGGGGGAGGGGGGGCCGCGACCCTCGGGGGGGGGGGCCGCGACCCTCGGGGGGGGGGGCCCGCACGCGCAGCAGGAGCAGCTGAGACGCGGCGTCTCTCTCTCTGGCTCGGCCGCGGGGCGGGGCTTGGTCAGCGTCACAGTTACCCTGGCAACCGGGCCCTCTGGCCGTCTCGCACAGCCGCAATGTTGAAGCCAGCTCGGGAGGCCGGTGCTCGGTAGATCGCGCCTCCGGAGTTCGGTGCTTGGTTGGTGGGGGGGGCGAGCCTCGGGGGTGGGTCTGAATGACAACCAAAAACTCCGATTCCTACTGGGAGAGGAGAGAAGCTGTGTAACACTGGCGGCACACTATGTTACAGCTTGCCATGAACAGAGGGACAACCAGTAAACTAAGAAATGAATATATATAAACAATGCGAATGTATATTTATACACTCAGGGATATACCTGTTTATACAATGTATGAATAGAACTGCGTTTATGTGCTCAACCATAAATGTATTTTGATGCTTTGGCAACATAAGATGTAACTTATCATGCCAATAAAGTGATTTGAATTGTGAATTGTGAATTGGGTGGGTGGTGGGCGAGCCTCGGGGGTGGGGGTGGGCGAGCCTCAGGAGTGGGGGTGGAGGTGCGAGTGCGAGTCTCGGGGGGGCCAACCTCTGGAGTTCAGGGGGTGGGGATCAGGGGGCTCGGGAGTTTGGGGGGACGGGGATCAGGGGGCTCGTGGACTCTCCCCCTTCCCCTCCCCTCCCCCTCCTCTCTCCTCCCCTCCCTCCCCCCACCCCTTCTTCCCCCCTCCTCTCTCCTCCTCCCCCTCGCCCTCCTCCCTCCCCCCCGCCCTCCCCCCTCCCTTCCCCGCCCTACCCCCCTCCCCCTCCTCCCCTCCCCTCCCTCTCCCCTCCCCTCCCCCTCCCCTCCCCCCTCCCCTCCCTCTCTTCCCCCCAGTCGCTCTCTCTTCCCCCCAGTCGCTCTCTCTCTTCCCCCCAGTCGCTCTCTCTCTCTCTTCCAACAACAACATGCCCTCGAAAAAGCCTCGCCACCGCCGGGCACTTCAGCTAGTCTATCTATCTATATATATAAATCGGTACATCTGTCTGTCTGTCATTCTGTCTGTCATCGCGTGTGCGTCTGTCGGGTATGCGCTCGAAAGTTACAGGGCGTACCTACACGCGCGTTACCTCCAAAGAAAGCTTACGCTTCCGAGACGGTTTTAAGCGTATTTACGTTCCGGCTGGGCTAAAATCGCGCCCGCGGTATCCCAAAAACCTTCAACGTTCCGCTCATTAGCATCTCATTATCCGCTCATTAGCGACAGAGTGACCTCGAGCTCGACCAATCGTACGCCGGGTTGCTGGCGTGTGCCGCCGGGCCAATCGGTGCGTGTGTGGCCGGGCCTTATCGTTCTGAACCGAGGTGTGTCGCCGCCATCTTGATTCCAAACTTTTCCTTTCTTTTTCCCGCTTTCTGCGTCTTTAAAAAAAACGTTGCTTTTAAAACACATATTGTTTTTTTAAAAAATGATTTAGAAACGAATTAACTTATCTAATCTCATTAATTTTCCTACCTTTCCCCGTTTTTCCAGGTAGGCCTCGAAGCCTCGGCTTCTCCTTCACACCCACGCCCAAGCTAGGCACCTCCCGGCCCCACTCGAAGGCTGGAGAGCCGAGCCTCAGCCCAGCGCCGCTAGGGTGCACGCGCAGCAGGAGCTGAGACGCGGCGTCTCTCTCTGGCTCGGCCGGGGGGCGGGGCTTGCTGAGCGTCAAGCGTCACCCTGGCAACCGGCCCCCCAGCCGTCTCGCACAGCCGCAATTGGCGGTCTTCACCTCGGGGAGGGGGGGGGCGCGACCCTCGGGGGGGGGGGGGCCGCGACCCTCGGGGGGGGGGGCCGCGACCCTCAGGGGGGGGGCTCGACCCACGGGGGGGGGGGGGGGGCCGCGACCCTCGGGGGGGGGGGGGCCGCGACCCTCGGGGGGGGGGCCGCGACCCTCGGGGGGGGCCCCCCACCCTCCCTCCCCCCCCCTTCCCCCCAGCCCTCCCTCCCCCCCAGTCGCTCTCTCTCTCTCTCTTCCAACAACAACATGCCCTCGAAAAGCCTCGGCACTGCCGGGCACTTCAGCTAGTACTATATACAAGCGCGGTCTTCACCATGCCTCTAGGAGAAGCCCTTTTACATACTGAGCAGTTCAGTATTTATACTAGTCCAAACACAGGAAGTGACGTATGCACAGGAAGTGAGGTGTGCACAGAGTTCACAGGAAATGATGTGCACATAACTTCAACCGGAAGTTATTTATTATTATTACAGTTTGTATCTTGATAAGGATACTTCAGGTCACTTGACTCCCTTCTTCCAGAATACTCCCTATGGTTGCAGAAGAATGGGGCCATTTCCTTCTAATGGGGCCATTTCCTCTGGAAGAAGGAGCAGGTGCTATGGAAGGAGAAGAAAAGTAAACGACTGCTTATTTTTTTTAAAAAGGGTGAATGTAATGCAGTGGCATTGCAGAAGGGGAGAATTTAGCTGCGAATTAGAAGGGAATATAAACCAAAGCTCCAAGAGATGAACTCTGAGCTGCCTATCTGTAGCTGCTTGCTTGGCAGACTATAGATTGATTATGGGTGAGCTTATATATATTTTTGTGTACATAAACTGTTTTGTTATATGCCTGCCTTTTTGCTGAACTAAGCCTGAAGTAAGTTTTATGTATGTGGAGAAATCTGATGCTAAATAAACAATTAATTATTTAAACTGATCTATTTATCGCCTATCCCTGTCTAGTGAACTGCAGTCTAGTTCACCAGAGATAGCAGTTAGTGAGGAGGTACTTGAGATAGAAGATCCTGGCGAATCGAATAACTAGGGCTGTAGAGAGGGCTTTAAACTAATTAGTGGGGGGGAGGTTTTAAGAGAGCAAAAAATAAAAATGACAGCGGAGAAGGCAATAGAGCAAGATAGCAGTGGGGGAATTAAAAACCAGAGCGTGTCAGGAAGGGACAAAATGTATGATGATAAAGGTAAAGTAGTAAAAGGGGTAAAAGCAGGGATAAATTGTCAGAAAACATATTTGGAAGTTCTTTATCTGAATGCACGCAGCATTCGTAACAAAATAGACGAGTTGACGGTACAAATAACTACATATGGTTATGATCTGGTGGCCATTACGGAAACATGGCTGCAAGCTGATCATGACTGGGAACTAAACATACAAGGGTATTTGACAATTAGGAAGGACAGACAGGAAGGAAAGGGAGGTGGGGTTGCTATGTTAATCAAGGATGGAATCACTGCAATAGTCAGAAATGATATTGAGTCAAAGGATCAGGATAGTGAAACAGTTTGGGTGGAGATAAGGAATAATAAGTGGAAAAAGTCACTAGTGGGCGTAGTCTATAGGCCTCCTAGCAGTTGCAACTCTGTTGGTCGGAGTATAAATCAGGAAATAGTTGGGGCTTGTAATAAGGGAACAGCTATAAACATGGGGGATTTTAACTTTCATATTGACTGGACTAATCAAATTGGGCATGGCAGCCTTGAGGAAGAGTTCATAGAGTGTATTAGGGACGGGTTCCTTGAGCAGTATGTAACTGAACCAACCAGGTGGCAGGCAATCTTAGATCTGGTCCTGTGTAATGAGACAGGATTAATAAAAAAATGTCCTAGTAAAGGATCCCCTTGGAATGAGTGACCATAATATGGTTGAATTCCAAATTCAGTTTGAGGGTGAGAGAGTTGGATCGCAAACCAGCGTGCTGAGCTTAAATAAAGGAGACTATGAAGGTATGAGAGTAGAATTGACTAAAGTGGACTGGGAAAACAGATTAAAGTGTAAGACGGTACAAGAGCAGTGGTCTACATTCAAGGAGATATGTCACATCTTTCAAGAAAAATATATTCCACTGAGGAAAAAGGGGAGTAAAAGAAAAGACAGCCATCCGTGGCTTAGTAAAGTAATAAAGGATAGTATCCGACTGAAAACAAGGGCATATAAAGTAGCCAAATCTAGTGGGAGGATAGAAGATTGGGAAGCATTTAAAAGCCAGCAAACAATAACTAAAAGATTAATTAAGAAAGGGAAGATAGATTATGAAAGTAAACTGGCAAAAAATATAAAAACAGATAGCAAGAGTTTCTACAGCTATATAAAAAGCAAAAGGGTGGCTAAAGTGAACGTTGGTCACTTAGAGGATGAGACCGGGAAACTAGTGGTGGGGAACATGGAGATGGCAAAGACGCTGAACAAATATTTTGTATCAGTCTTTACAGTAGAGGACACTAAAAATGTCCCAACACTGGACAAACAGGGGGCTGGGGGGAGGAGCTAAACACGATTAAAATCACTAAGGAGGTGGTACTCGGTAAAATAATGGGACTTAAGGCAGATAAATCCCCCAGACCTGATGGCCTACATCCTAGGGTCTTGAGAGAAGTAGCGGTAGGGATTGTGGATGCATTGGTGATTATTTTCCAAAACTCCCTGGACTCAGGAAAGGTCCCGGCAGATTGGAAAACTGCTAATGTAACACCCTTATTTAAGAAGGGAAATAGACAAAAAGCTGGAAACTATAGACCAGTTAGCCTAACATCTGTGGTTGGTAAAATGTTGGAGTCCATTATTAAGGAAACAGTAACAGAGCATTTGGATAAACATAATTTAATAGGACAGAGTCAGCATAGTTTTATGAAGGGGAAGTCATGTTTGACAAATTTGCTCGAATTCTTTGAGGACGTAACATACAGGGTGGCTAAAGGAGAACCAGTGGATGTAGTGTATTTGGACTTCCAAAAGGCATTTGACAAGGTGCCACACAAAAGATTACTGATCAAGATAAAAAATCACAGGATTGGGGGTAATATACTGGCATGGGTGGAAGATTGACTATCTAACAGAAAACAAAGAGTTGGGATAAATGGTTCGTTCTCGGGCTGGCAATCAGTAACTAGTGGTGTTCCGCAGGGGTCAGTGCTGGGACCCCAACTCTTTACAATCTATATTAATGATTTGGAGGAAGGGGCCGAGTGCAACATATCCAAGTTTGCTGACGATACAAAGATGGGAGGGAAAGCAGTGAGGAGGACATAAAAAACCTGCAAAAGGACATAGACAGGCTAAGTGAGTGGGCAGAGATTTGGCAGATGGAATATAATATTGGAAAGTGTGAGGTTATGCACTTTGGCAGAAAAAATCAAACAGCAAGTTATTATCTAAATGGAGAGAAACTGCAAAGTGCTACAGTACAAAGGGATCTGGGGGTCCTGGTGCATGAAACACAAAAAGTTAGTATGCAGGTGCAGCAGGTGATCAGAAAGGCCAATGGAATCTTGGCTTTTATTGCAAGGGGGATGGAGTATAAAAACAGGGAAGTCTTGCTGCAGTTATACAGGGTATTGGTGAGGCCACACCTGGAATACTGCGTGCAGTTTTGGTTTCCATATTTAAGAAAAGATATACTTGCACTCGAGGCGGTTCAGAGAAGGTTCACTTGGTTGATTCCGGAGATGAGGGGGTTGACGTATGAGAAAAGGTTGAGTAGGTTGGGCCTCTACTCATTGGAGTTCAGAAGAATGAGAGGCGATCTTATCAAAACATATAAGATTGTGACGGGGATTGATCGGGTGGATGCGGTGAGGATGTTTCCACTGATGGGTGAGACTAGAACTAGGGGGCATAATCTTAGAATAAGGGGCTGCCCTTTCAAAACTGAGATGAGGAGAAACTTCTTTACTCACAGGGTGATAAATCTATGGAATTTGCTACCCCAGAGAGCTGTGGAAGCTGCAACATTAAATAGATTTAAAACGGAGATAGACAGTTTCCTAGCAGATAAGGGAAGTAGGGGTTACGGGGAGAGGGCAGGGAAGTGGACGCGAGTCTAGGTTCGGATCAGCCATGATCCTATTGAATGGCGGAGCAGGCCCGAGGGGCCGTATGGCCTACTCCTGCTCCTACTTCTTATGTTCTTATGTGACCCCTGGTTCTGGACTCCCCGACCATCGGGAACATCCTTCCTGCATCTGGTCTGTCCAGTCCTGCCAGAATTTTATAAGTTTCAATGAGATCCCTTTTCATTCTTCTAAACTCCAGCGAGTATAAGCCCAATCGACCCAATCTCTCCTCATGCGTCATTCCTGCCATCCCAGGTATCAGCCTGGTGAATCTTCGCTGAACTCCCTCCATGGCAAGAACATCCTTCCTCAGATAAGGCGACCAAAACTGCACACAATACTCAAGGTGTGGTTTCACCAAGGCCCTGTGCAACTGCAGCAAGACATCCTTGCTCCTGTACTCAAATCCTCTCGCTACGAAGGCCAACATACCATTTGCCTTCTTAACCGCCTGCTGCACCTGCATGCTTACCTTCAGCGACTGGTGCACAAGGACACTCAGGTCTCGTTGCACTTCCCCTTTTCCCAATCTACTGCCATTCAGATAATAATCTGTCTTCCTTTTTTGCCACCGAAGTGGATAACCTCGCATTTATCCACATTATACTGCATTTGCCATGCATCTGCCCAATCACCCAACCTGTCCAAATCATACTGGACTTTCTCTGCATCCTCCTCACAGTCCAAAGATGTGCGGGTTAGGTTGATTGGCTATGATAAATTGACCCGAAGTGTTAGGGGGATTAAATACGTGGGGTTACGGGGATAGGGTGGGATATGTGTTGGTGTAGGGGTTACGGGGATCGGGTGGGATATGTGTCGGTGCAGGCTCGATGGGCCGAAATGGCCTCTATCTGCATTGTGGGGTTTCTGTGATTCTGTGTGATACACACGCCCAGCCAACTTTGTGTCGTCTGCAAACTTGGACATATTACATCTAGTTCCCTCGTCTAGATCATTTATATATATTGTGAATAGCTGCAGTTATAGCTCTCCTCAGCTTCGTTGGATGGGCTCCTCAACGGCGTCATTAGCCACGTCTTCAGATGATAGCCCTTGGGGCCGATTTTCAGTGTGCCGTGAGGCGGGCTTTTAGGCATGCGGGGGGCTAAAATCACGATTCCGGGGGTCCCGACACCATCCCGCCCAAAACTCGCCTCCACGTAAGTTTCAAAGGAGGCGGATACCCGCCCTGCACTGGGACCCGCTGACCCGAGGCGGGAAGGGATTAGTGCCAATTAATTGCCTGTTAACAGGTAGTTAACAGGCAGTTTTTAGCCTAATCCCTATTTTGAGGGGTGTCGTGTGGGATTCCCGAAGGCTCCAAACCACGCCAGGTTAGAGCAGGCGAGCCGTCGGGTTGAAGGACTTGGAGGGGTCGCGATGTCGGTGTTCAGGTGAGTGATGGGTGCATGAGTGCAAAGGTAAGTGTGTTTGGTGTGTCTAAAGTGTGTAAAGAAATTTAAATTACCTGTACTTACCTTAACAGCCTTTCTACCTCTAGGTTTCGGGGGTCCATCACTCAGCCGGCACTGAAAGTAAAATGGCTGCGAGCTGTCAAAAGTGACAGCCTTCAGCTTTCATTGCCGGTGAGAGTTCTAACTGAGTCTGTGTAGATGGACTCAGGTTAGAAGTCAGACTCAGTGTTTGACAGCTTCAAACAACTGTGAAACACTGATATTTCATCTGTCAAGACCTCTTGACAGATGAAATTTCAGTCTGTGACCTCACCTGTTGCCGGGTGGCCCTTAATTGGCCTGCTGAGCCCGCTGGGCGGGCTCAACAAGGTCAATCAAGGGAAAATCGTGTGGATTGGCCGGACGTCAATGTAGGCGGGACTAAAACCCGAAAGTTGTAGTCCCGCCTCCTTCCCGACAGCTTAATGAAAATCGACCCCCTTGTCTCCAAGTAGCCATCCGTTAAGTTGGTCTGGCGGACTGAATAGCGGAAACACACTAGACTGGCACAGTATGAAGGAGTCATGGCAACTGCCAGGGTACTTGGCACAAACATGCAAAATTTCCTTCTTGTGGTCACACACCAGCTGAACATTAAGGGAGTGGAAGCCCTTGCGGGTGACAAAAATACTTGGATTGCGATGGGGTGCCTTAAGGGCCACATGTGTGCAGTCAACAATGCCCTGCACCCTTGGAAAGCCTGCCAGATTAGCTAATCCAACCGTACGTGCTGCGACACTTGCTTGATCCTTGGTGAAATGGATGTGATTGTGCGCGATTGCAGAGGGCATCGGTTACCTGCGTGATGCAAGTGTGCGCGGCTGCCTGGGAGATGCCACTAATGTCTGCTGCTGATCCCTGGAATGAGCTTGAGGCAAAAAAGTTGAGTGCGGTGGTGACTTTGATGGCCACTGGCAAGGGTTGTCCACCTGGTCCTCTGGGCTCCAGGTCTTGTTGCAGCATTGCGCAGATGTCACCCACTACCTCTCGCGAAAGTCGGAGCCGCCTTTGGCACTGCTGCTCAGACAGGTTGAGGTAGCTGACCCTGTGTCTGTAGACCCTGTTTGGGGGGTATCTCCTGTGCCGACGGGCTTCCATGCGCTGGCCCCTTCTGGCCTGTGCAGCTTCAGGTGGGTGAGCAGCAGCTTGGCGCTGCTGTTGTTGCTGCTGCTGCGGTTGGTCTTCGTCCTCATCTGATGTCCAGAAGGGAAGGAAATAAATGCCTCCCATGCTTCTGGTATATGCCTCAGTTGAGGAAGCGCTCAGTGAAGGTGGCGAGAGGGGTTTCCCAGGAAGTCACACTGGAGATGGATGTCAGTCTCTAAACTTCCACAGCTGTGGTTATGCCTTCTAAAAGTTCCCCAGACCTGAGACAACAAAGTCCTGCCACCTGCAAATGATGGCTGATCAAATCTCCTATTTAATGGTTGAGCTGCAGCTAATAGTCAGCATGCAGGTGCAGCAGGCAGTTAAGAAAGCAAATGGTATGTTGGCCTTCGTAGCAAGAGGGTTCGAGTACAGGAACAAGGATGTCTTGCTACAGTTGTACAGGGCCTTGGTGAGACCACACCTTGAGTACTGTGTGCAGTTTTGGTCACCTTACCTGAGGAAGGACGTTCTTGCCATGGAGGGAGTGCAGCGAAGATTCACCAGGCTGATACCTGGGATGGCAGGAATGACGTATGAGGAGAGATTGTGTTGATTGGGCTTATACTCACTGGAGTTTAGAAGATTGAGAGGGGATCTCATCGAAACCTATAAAATTCTGTCAGGTCTGGACAGACTAGATGCAGAAAGGATGTTTCTGATGGCCGGGGAGTCCAGAACCAGGGGTCATAGTCTAAGGATAAGGGGTAAGCCATTTAGGACTGAAATGAGGAGGAATTTCTTCACCCAGAGAGTGGTGAACCTGTGGAATTCTCTGCCACAGAGGGCGGTGGAGGCCAGTTCATTAAATATATTCAAGAAAGAGTTGGATATATTTCTTGAGGCTAAAGGGATCAAGGGATATGGGGAGAAGGCAGGGACAGGGTACTGAATTTGGATGATCAGCCATGATCTCATTGAATGGCGGGGCAGGCTCGAAGGGCCGAATGGCCTACTCCTGCTCCTATCTTCTATGTTTCTATGTGCTACCGCCAGGTTTCACCGTCGTGTTTCAGAACAGGCGTGCTTCACGTGGGAAAAGGGTTAAAATCACAAAGGCCTATCAAAATGGCACTATAGAGGCAATTTAGTGCTTGTTAAGGGCCTTAACGGCCTATCCCGCCTCTTGGAGGCGGGACGGAGACGGGACCAGTAGACACGATTTAATGAAAATTGCTTGGAGGCGGGGTTGGGCCCGCCCGCCAGTTTTTGCTATTTTAACCCCCATACGCCTCCAATCCTGCTTCAACGGCCTGATAAAATTCGAGCCCTATGCCTCTGTTTGTAAAGCCCAAGATCCCAAATGCTTTATTAACTGCTTTGGTAACCTGACCTGCCACCTTCAAAGATTTGTGCACAAGCACCCCCAGGTCTCTGCTGTTCTCGCACCCCCTTTAAAACTGGACCATTTAGTGTGTATGGTCTCTCCTCATTCTTCCTACCAAAATGTATCACCTCACACTTTTCTGCGTTGAATTTCATCTGTCCGCCCATTCCACCAGCCTCTCTATGTCCTCTTTAAGTCTATTACTATCTTCCTCACTGTTTACTACATTTCCAAGTTTTGTGTCATCTGCAAAATTACAAAATTGTGCCCTGTACCCGTCATTAATGTACATCAAAAAAAGTAGTGGTCCTAGTACTGATGGGAATGGAAGAGCTTCTGTAAGAGGACAGAGAACATCCACAGACCATGGTTCATATGGCAACTAATAACAGGAAAAAAATAGAACGGATGTCTGGTGATGGGAGTTTGAAGAGTTAGATGCCGGATTAAATAGCAGAGTGTCAAAGGGTCGCAATTTCCAGATCACTCCTGGGCCAGTGTCATGCACTAGGCCAGTTGCAGAGCAGACGTGTGACTTAAGAGATGGCGTAGAAGGGAAAGTTTAAAATTTATAAGGCACCGGAACTAGTTCTGGGCAGGGGGGATCTGCACAGAGGGGACGGGCTTCACCAAATGTTCTCGCAGCGAGGGTAAATAGAGCAGTGGGGTGGATTTAAACTAGAAGAGGGGGGAAGAAAGAGAGAGAGAGAGAGACAGTGACAGTGTAAAGTTAAGGAAGACGACAGTGAATCGATAAAGGGAAGGAGACCAATACATGGAGGAGTGGAGAGGTGAAAGAGAACAAGCTGCCTTTGTACCAATTCCAGGAGTATTACAAATAAAATACAGCCACTAGAAGCAGAAATCCAGCCAGCGAGGGATGATGTGGCAGTAATTAGAGACCTGCCTGCAGCCCGGGCAAGACTGGGAGCTAAATATAGCAGAGTGTAGGATGTTTAGAAAGGAGGAGAGGAAATATAGAAAGGTGGCAACATTAACAAAAAACACCATGGCAGAAGGGATGGATGTAAATGAGTAAATCAGACCGTCGGGATGAAGGGCTTGGCGGGGTCGAGATGTCCGGTGTTCAGGTGAGTGATGGGTGCATGAGTGCTAAGATAAGTGTTTGGTGTGTGTAAAGTGTTTAAATAAGTTCTACTAACCTTTACTTACCTTTACAGCCTTCCTTCCTTCAGGTCTCGGGAGTCCCTCATCTCACCGGCACAGAAAGCAGAATGGCTGCGAGCTGTCAAAAATTGCCGCATTCAGCGTTCTGTTCCAGGGAGATCTCTAAATCATCCTGAGAGGAAGGAATTAACTTAGAATACAGATTGTCAGTGTTTGACAGCTTCAAACAGCTGTCGAACACTGATATTTCATCTGTCAAAAGGTCTTGACAGGTGAAATTTCAATCTGTGACGTCACCTGTTGCCGGGTGGCCCTTAATTGGCCTGCTGAGCCCGCTGGTCGGGCTCAACAAGGTCAATCAAGTCTAAATCGCGTGGGTTGGCTAGAACTCGATGGAGGCGGAACTACAACCACGCAAGTTGTAGACCCGCCTCCAACCCTACTCCTCAATGAAAATCCAGCCCATAGTCATAACGGCACAGAAGGAGGCCATCCGGCCCATCGAGTCCGCGCTGGCTCTCGGTACAACAATCCAGTCAGTCCCATTCCCCCGCTCTATCCCCGTAGCCCTGTACGTTTATTTCCCTCAAGTGCCTATCCAGTCACCCCTTGAAAACATTGAGTGTCTCCGCTTCCGTCGGCAGCGAGTTCCAGGTCCTCACCCCTCGCTGAGTAAAAAAGATTTTCCTCACATACCCACTTTGTCTCTTGCCCAAAACCTTAATCTGTGTCCCCTAGTCCTTGTACCATCAACTAGTGGGAACAGCCTTTCCCTGTCTAGCCTATCCAAAGCCGTCATAATCTTGTACGCCTCTATTAAATCACCCCTCAACCTCCTTTGCTCTAATGAAAACAAATCCAGCTTCTCCAACCTGTCCTTGTAGCTAAGATCCCCCATCCCCGGAACCATTCTGGTAAATCTCCTCTGCACCCTCTCAAGTGCCTTCACATCCTTCCTAAAGTGTGGTGACCAGAACTGGACGCAATACTCCAGTTGTGGCCTAACCAGCGCTTTATAAAGGTTCAGCATAACCTCTCTACTTTTGTACTCAATACCTCTATTTATGAAGCCGAAGATACCATATGTATTGCTAACCACTCTCTCAATATGTCCTGCCACCTTCAGGGACCTATGCACATTAACTCCCAGGTCCCTCTGTCCCTGCACACTCTGTAAAACTGTGCCATTAAGTGTATATTGCCTCTCTCTGTTCCTTCTGCCAAAATGCATCATCTCACACTTCTCTGTATTAAATTCCATCTGCCACTTGGTTGCCCATTCTGCTAGCCTTTCTATGTCCTGTTGCAGTCGATTGGTATCATCACTGTTTGCCACACCCCCAAGTTTGTTGTCATCGGCAAATTTAGAAATTCTACTCTGTATTCCAATATCCAGGTCATTTATATATATCAAAAACAACAGTGGATCCAGCACTGGCCCTTGGGGAACACCACTGTCTACCATCCTCCAGTCTGAAAAACAGCCATTTACCACAACTTGCTGTTTTCTGTCCTTAAACCAATTCCTTATCTAAGCTGCCACTGACCCACCTATTCCATGAGCCTCAATTTTGTTAACCAGCCTTCTATGTGGTACTTTGTCAAATGCTTTCTGAAAATCCATATAGACAACATCCATTGCATTCCCTCCATCAATCCTCCCTGTTACTTAGTCAAAAAATTCGATTAGATTAGTCAAACACGATCTGCCTTTTACAAATCCGTGTTGGCTCTCCTTAATTAGCTTAAACCTCTCCAAGTGCCCGTTCATTTTTTCCTTGATTATTGTTTGTAAAACTACACCAGTGATGTTAAACTGACCGGCCTGTAGTTACTAGGATTGTCCTTACACCCTTTCTTGAACAATGGCGTCACATTTGCCACTTTCTAATCCTCGGGCACCTCCCCCGCATCTAGGGAAGATTGGAAAATTATGGCAAGCCCTTCCGCTATCTCCTCCCCCAATTCCCTTAGCAACCTGGGATGCAAGCCATCGGGACCAGGCGACTTATCCACTCTAAGCATACCCAGCCTTTCTAGTACACCCTGTCTATCAATTTTCACCCCTTCCATTGCTTCTACCTTTTCCACTTCTACTGATATTTTGTCAACATCCACCTCCTTAGCAAACACCGATACAAAGTACTCATTGAGTATTCTAGCCTTGCCTCTAAGCATATATCAGGGATTGAGTGGTTTGTGTTCTAACTTCGATGTGTGGTCTCTATTCCTGAATTCTGAAAACAGTTACAATGAAAACACTGCCTAGTTTCTCCAGAATAGGTATAGGTGAATTCTGCTCAGGGTCGGAGATCAAAGTGCCTGACTCAGCGGTGATGAGAACGGAAAAGGCTGAGAAATACGCTGATTCAGGACAGAAATCCAGGCCCAATAGAAACAGGAATAAGTGTGGGTGAGTTTAAACTAAGAAATGTCCCAATGCCAGGTCTAGGTATCATCTGTAAAGAAAAAACCCTCAAAACTGTTGGTACTGTCATCAAAACTGTGTACCCAAATAAACACAAAATCATACCAGGGTTCGAGAAACTACTGGAATATTTAAAGTATGTTTTATTCAAAGGGAAAGTGGTTCTAAGTGAGATGGAATTCTGTCACCTTCAACACAAGACAACAAATGGCCTTCAGCGTTTACACAAAGTTTACACAAACCCAAGAACAAACTGAACCAGGTACTGTACCCAATGATCAAAAATACCCAATTTAAACAAAGTGTCTTCTACTTAGAACATTTTCTACCTCACTTTAGCTCCAAACCAAATTCTCAACATAGCTCCAGACATCATTGTTGGAAGAATTGCAGATTGGCTGAGGGTGCTAAAGCAGTTCTGTACCATCCTGTTTATCGTAAAATTATAGAAGTTTACGGGACTGAAGGAGGCCGTTCAGCCCACTGTGTCTGTGCCAGCCGGAAAAGAGCTATCTAGCTTAATCCCACTTTCCCGTTCTTGGCCCGGAGCCCTGTAGGCCACGACACTTCAAGCGCATATCCAAGTACTTTTTAAATGTGTTGAGGGTTTCTGCCTCTACCACCCTTTCAGGCAACGAGTTCCAGACCCCCACCACCCTCTGGGTGAAAAAAATTCTCAACCCCCCTCTAATCCCTCTACCAATTACTTTAAATCTATGCCCCCTGGTTATTGACCTCTCTGCTAAGGGAAATAGGTCCTTCCTATCCACTCTATCTAGGCCCCTCGTAATTTTATACACCTCAATTAAGTCTCCCCTCAGCCTCCTCTGTTCCAAAGAAAATAATCCCAGCCTATCCAATCTTTCCTCATAGCTAAAATTCTCCTCTGTAAGGGGCATTTAGATAAGTCTATGAGAGAGAAGGGAATAGAGTTTTATGCTGATACAGTTAGATGAGGAAAGACGGAAGGAGGCACAAGTGGAGCTTAAACGCCGGCATGAACTAGTTGGGCCGAATGGCCTGTTTCTGTGCTGTATATCCTATGTACCTCTCTAGTGCAATCACATCTTTCCTGCAACGTGGTGACCAGAACTGTACGCAGTACTCTAGCTGTGGCCTAACTAGTTCTAGCATAACCACCCTGCTCTTGTATTCTATGCATCAGCTAATAAAGGAAAGTATCCCGTATGCCTTCTTAACCACTTTATCTACCTGTCCTGCTACCTTCAGGGATCTGTGCACATGCACTCCAAGGTCTCTCTGTTCCTCTATACTTCTCAGTATCCTACTATTTATAGTGTATTCCCTTGCCTTGTTTGCCCTCCCCAAATGCATTACCTCACACTTCTCCAGGTTGAATTCCATTTGCCACTTTTCTGCGCAACTGACCAGTCCATTGATAGCTTCCTGCAGTCTACAGCTTTCTTCCTCAGTATCAAACTCACGGCCAATTTTTGTATCATCTGCAAACTTCTTAATCATGCCCCCTACATTGAAGTCTAAATCATTGATATATACCACAAAAAGCAAGGGACCTTGTACTGAGCCATGCGGAACCCCACTGGAAACAGCCTTCCAGTCACAAAAACACCCGTCAACCATTACCCTTTGCTTCCTGCCACTGAGCCAATTTTTGGATCCAACTTGCTACTTTCCCTTGGATCCCATGGGCTTTTACTTTTCTGACCAGTCCACCATGTGGGACCTTGTCAAAATTCTTGCTGAAATTCATGTAGACTACATCAAACGTGCTACCCTCATTGTTTCCTCCTCAAACACGACACGACATAAAAACAGAAAACGCTGGAAAAACTCAGCAGGCCAGGCAACATCCGTGGAGAGAGAAACAGAGTTAACATTTCAGGTCGAAACCCTTCTTCAGAACTGAGAAAAAAAAGGCAGGAAATGAAACAGATTAAAAGGCCAGTTTGGGGGCTGGGAAATGGGGGAGGGGATGAAAGAACAAAGGGGAGGTCTGAGAGGTGAAGAGACATTAAGAGATATTCAAGACGAAACAAGATAGTAATAGGACAGGTAAAGAGACAAAAGATGGCTCTAGATGAAGTGTGAAATGCGCTGGCAGAGTGAGAGACAGCTGCCATGTGGGAGAAAAAAAAAGGAAAAGGCACAAACCGAAGGTGTGGATAAAAAATATATAAAAATATAATAGGGGCCGAGGTTATGGTCTGAAATTGTTGAACTCGAGATTGAGTCCAGAAGGTTGTAAAGTGCCTAGAGTAAAGTAATATCCCAGGAGGTGGAGGAGCCTCGGCCTTTGCAATTGTCCAACATGTTTGAGATTTCTGCGGCCTATATGGATGAAAGCGGTAGCTGCAGGGTGGATGAGCAAACTGACCATGGCACTGAGGTACAGGAAGCCATTCAAGCGGGGGGGGGGCTTAATAGGAATGTAGTGGTAATTGGACAGCATAGTCAGGGGGATAGATACAGTTCTCTGCGGCCAAGAGCGAGAGTTCAGATGGCTGTGTTGCCTGCCTGGTGCCAGGATTCGGGACATCTGCTCTGGAGTGGTGAGGAACATGCAGTAGGAGGGGGAGGAGCCAGTGGCCGTGGTCCATGTAGGTACCAATGACATAGGTAGAACTAGGAAAGAGGTTCTGCTGAGAGAGTATTAGCAGCTAGGAGCTAAATTAAAAAGCAGAACCTCAAGGGTAATAACCTGAGCCATGAGCAAATTGGCATAGGGTAAATAAAATTAGAGATGAATATGTGGCTCAAAGACTGGTGTGGGAGAAATGGGTTTCAATTCCTGGGGCACTGGCACCAGTACTGGGGAAAGTGGGATCTGTATCGTTGGGACGGTCTTCACCTGAACCGTGCTGAGACCAGTGTTCTGGCGAGTCATATAACTAGGGTGGTAGAGAGGGCTTTAAACTAAATAGTGGGGGCATGGGATCAAATTTGGAAGATGTGGTAATTCAAAGATTAGAGACAAGGCAATAAAAAAAGGTATTAATATGGGAAATGATAAACAGACCGTGACAGGAAGGGATAGAGAGTACAAATCTAAGAGTAAATCAACAGATAAGGCCAGAGGTTACAAAGATAATAAAAGGACAAAACTAAAGGCTCTGCATCTGAATGCACGTAGCATTCGAAACAAAACAGATGAACTGATAGCGCAAATAGAAATAAATAAATATGATCTGATCGCCATTACAGAAACATGGCTGCAGGATGACATAGATTGGGACCTGAATATTGAAGGGTACATGATATTTAGGAAGGTGGGAAAAGGTGGAGGGGTGGCTCTGTTAATTAATGATAGTATTAGCACAATAGAGAGGGATGACCTAAGTTTAGGAAACCAGGATGTAGAAGCGGTTTGGGTAGAGATGAGAAATAATAAAGGCAAGAAGTCACTTGTGGGAGTGGTGTACAGGCCCCCTAACAGTAACCACATGGTAGGATGGAGTATAAAGGAAGAAATAATGGGAGCTTGTCAGAAGGGTACGGCAATAATCATGGGGGATTTTAATCTGCATATAGACTGGAAAAATCAGATGAGCAAAGGTAGCATAGATGAGGAGTTCATGGAATGTTTTCGGGATAGTTTCTTGCAACAGCACGTTCTGGAGCCAACCAGAGAACAGGCTATACTAGACCTGGTATTGTGCAACAAGATAGGATTAATTAATGACCTCATAGTGAAGGTGCCCCTAGGTAGCAGCGATCATAATATGATTGAATTTTACATTCAGTTTGAGAGAGAAGAGTGGGTCCAAGACTAGTATTTTAAACTTAAATAAGGTCAATTATGAGGGCATGATAGCAGAGCTAGCTAAAGTGAGCTGGAAAATTAGGTTAAGGGATAGGTCAATAGAGTTGCAGTGGCAGACATTTAAGGGGATATTTCAAAATACACAGAATATATACATTCCAACAAGAAAGAAAAATTCCAAGGGGAGGACCCACCATCCGTGGTTAACTAAAAAAGTTAAAGATAGTATCAAATTTTAAGAAAAAGCATATAATTGCGCAAAGATGGGTGGCAGGTCAGAAGATTGGACAGAATATAAAAAACAGCAAAGAGTGACTAAAAGATTAATAAGGAGAGAAAAATTAGAGTATGAGAGAAAGCTAGCTAGAAATATAAAAACAGATAATAAGAGTTTCTATAGATATTTTAAAAAGAGTTAACAAAAAGTGAGTGTTGGTCCTATAAAAAGTGAGTCTGGGGAATTAATAATGGAAAATAAGGAGATGGCAGTTGAATTGAACAGGTATTTTTCATCGGTCTTCACTATAGAGGTTACAAGTAACATCCCAGAAATAGCTGTAAATCAGGAAATGGAAGGGAGGGAGGAAGTCAAGAAAATTACAATCACCAGGGAAGTAGTACTGAGCAAATTGTTGGAGCTACGGGCTGACAAGTCTCCGGGTCCTGATGGGCTTCATCCTAGGATCATGAAAGAAGTGGCTAGTGAGATAGTTGATGCGTTGGTTTTAATTTTCCAAAATTCCCTAAATTCGGGGAAGGTTTCATTAGATTGAAAAATAGCAAATGTAACGCCTTTATTCAAAAAGGGAGGGAGACCGAAAGCAGGAAACTACAGACCAGTTAGCTTAACTTCTGTCATAGGGAAGATGTTAGAAGCTATTATTAAAGTCATTTAGAAAAGTTCAAAGTAATCAGGCAGAGTCAACATGGTTTTGTGAAAGGGAAATCATGTTTAACCAATTTATTGGAGTTCTTTGAGGAAGTAACGTGTGCTGTGGATAAAGGGGAACCGGTGGATGTACTGTACTTAGATTTCCAGAAGGCATTTGATAAGGTGCCACATCAAAAGGTTATTGCGGAAAATAAAAGCTCATGGTGTAGGGGGTAACATATTGGCATGGATAGAAGATTGGCTAGCTAACAGGAAACAGAGAGTAGGCATAAATGGGTCATTTTCTGATTGGCAAGATGTAACGAGTGGTGTGCCGCAGGGATCAGTGCTGGGGCCTCAACTTTTTACAATTTATACAAATGACTTGGATGAAGGGACCGAAGGTATGGTTGCTAAATTTGCTGATGACACAAAGATAGGTAGGAAAGTAAATTGTGAAGAGGACATAAGGAGGCTACAAAGGGATATAGATAAGTTAAGTGAGTGGGCAAAGATCTGGCAGATGGAGTATAATGTGGGAAAATGTGAAGTTTTCCATTTTGGCAGGAAGAATAAAAAAGAAGCATATTATCTAAATGGTGAGAGATTGCAGAGCTCTGAGATGCAGAGGGATCTGTGTGTCCTAGTGCATGAATCTCAAAAGGTTACTATGCAGATACAGCAAGTAATTAGGAAAGCTAATAGAATGTTACTGTTTATTGCGAGGGAAATCGAATACAAAAGTAGGGAGGTTATGCTTCAGTTGTACAGGGCATTGGTGACACCACATCTGGAGTACTGTGCACAGTATTGGTCTCCTTATTTAAGGAAGGATGTAAATGCATTGGAGGCAGTTCAGAGAAGGTTTACCAGACTAATACCTGGAATGGACGGGTTGTCTTATGAGGAAAGGTTGGACAGGCTAGGCTTGTATCTGTTGGAGTTTAGAAGAATAAAAGGTGACTTGATTAAAACATATAGGCCTAGAAATTGGGTTGGGGCGCCAAAGTGGTGCAAAAGTCGCCTGAGCGCAGGATTTAGCGCAGCGATCGGAGTGATACCGATCGCCAGAAATTCAGTTTCATTGCCCCTCGAGGGACACGGGGCGGGGCTCGAGGCGCTCAGCGTCCCTCTTAGGGCGCTGAAACTGATTATCGCAGCGCAACGTGCCGCAGCGCCACATGCTGCGGCACGGCACGCTACGGTACTGCAGGCCTTCCTCCCACTGTTAAGGGGGAGGTGCCTGCAACAGCACGATCCCCGCTCGCGAGTGCCGGCAAATGAGCCCGGCACCAAGGAGAAGTGCCGGGCTCTCGGGAAACAGCCGGCAATGCCGCGGGGGGGGGGGGGGGGGGGGGGCGGTTAGGAGGCCGGGGACGGAGGTGCTGGCAGGCGGCCGCCGAAAAAGCGGCCGCCCCGCACCTCCACCTTAACTTGCGCCGCTGCCGGCACAGTAAAGCCCCGTGTACCGGGCGCGGGTAGCGAACGGCGCAACTGCTACCAAATATCGCGAACGGGGCACGAATGGGGCGCTGCGCACACCGATGACGTCATCGGTGGCGGCGCAGCACAAATGCCTAACGCCACCATTAGCGCCCCTACTGAATATCGCGGGAGATGCAGCCAGTGGCGCTACAGCCACTGACTGCCTCTTTAGGCGCTAACAGGTGGTGCTACTCACCCAATTTCTCCCCCATAAGATCCTGAGGGGTCTGGACAGGGTGGGTGTGGAGAGGATGTTTCCTCTTGTGGGAGAATCTAGAACTAGGGGTCACTGTTTAAAAATAAGGGGTCGCCCATTTAGGACAGAGATGAGGAGGAATTTTTTCTCAGAGGGTCGTGAGTCTTTGGAACTCTCTTCCTCAGAGGGCAGTGGAAGCGGAGTCTTTGAATATTTTTAAGGCAGAGGTAGATAGATTCTTGGTAAGCAAGGGGGTGAAAAGTTATCTGGGTAGGCGGGAATGTGGAGTAATCAGATCAGCCATGATCTTATTGAATGGCGGAGCAGGCTCGAAGGGCCGAGTGGCCTACTCCTGCTCCTAATTCCGTATGTTCCAAACTGACCCAGCACTTTTTAGAGTGACTACTTTACAACTAGCTGTTTTCTCACTGTAGAGATTTGCAGTTTCTCCTCTCTGATGTGTTAAAATATTCCTATAACCCTGCCATACTAATGTACTGTTCGTCTTTAAAGAGACAACTTAATGTGAAGTAGAAATGGTACAGATAGTTGGTCCAATTAATTTACTTTTCCCAGAATCTGAGTTTTGAAAGGAAACTAGAGGGTAAGGAAAAATAAAATCACCTCAATGTGCAACAGAAAATAGAAATTAATAAATCATTCCCTTCTAATATCCCCCATGACAACGCAAAAGGTCAGTACCAAGACTCCACAGGTGTACCACCTAGGAAAGACAAGCTGCTTCCATGCTTCGGTCAACACCACGAGACAGTGTAGCAGCAGATTGGCCAAGTAGAGTTGATTGGCAATTTTCTATCGCCCGTGAGGAACTGACTGGCCTCCTCTCACAATCCCCGAGATTGGGAATTAATCTGTGAACTGTGGATATAAAGCTGTGCCCCAACCACACCTGGAGTACTATGTACAGTTTTGGTCTCCTTACCTAAAAGTGGGTGCAACTAAGGTTCACTAGACTGAATCCTGGGATGAGAGGGTTGTCCTATGAGGAGCGATTGAGTAGACTGGGCCTATACTTTCTGGAGTTTAGAAGAATGAGAGGTGATCTCATTGAAACATAAGATTCTGAGGGGAATTGACAGGGTAGATGGTGAGAGGTTGTTTCCCCTGGCTGGAGAGTCTAGAACTAGGGGATAGTCTCAGGATAAGGGGTAGGCCATTTAAGACCGAGATGAGGAGGAATTTCTTCACTCAGAGGGTTGTGAATCTTTGGAATTCTCTGCCCCAGAGGGCTGTGGATGCTGAATCATTGAGTATATTCAAGGCTGAGATCGATAGATTTTTGGACTCTAGGGGAATCGAGAGATATGGGCAGGACAGTGGAGTTGAGGTCAAAGATCAGCTATGAAGTTAATGAATAGCAGAGCAGGCTCGAGGGGCCATATGGTCTACTCATGCTCCTATTTCTTATGTTCTTATTAACTTAAAATTTAGCAGCACTAATTGTATCAAACATGGCGCATAACAGGATCCCTCAACTCATCTGTATGGGAACTAAAAATAAACATGGGCAGCTTTAAAATGAAAATCCGATAGCTCAGTTTACCAGGAAGTAGCAGAGTCAAAGACCAAGCAAGTTCCAGGGCATGCTCTGTATGTCAGTGAGTTGGCTGATTTTTGGTAGAAAGACACTGGGGCCATTGCAATTACCATTCGGCAATGTGACTGGGACCTCATCACATGGACAATCTGCAGCGCGAGTATCCATGCCTTGCCACACCAGCCTTATGGATAAAGGTCACTTGGGTAAAGCTTGGAAGGTGTCGCGCACCCAATGAATTTTGCCCCACCAATGGACCTGTGCCCCAGAGTTAAGGCCTTAGGGTGGAGGAAAGAGTAGAAAAAGGACAAAGAAAAATCTCTGAAGAAAACTACTTGCATATCTAAGGAACAAAGCAAAAACAGATTGAGGCAATATGATAGATATGTTTAAAATTATGAAAGGATGGGACAGGGTAGATAGAAGCAGACCGCTTTCAGTAGTTGAGGGGCCAGAGATACAAGATTAAATGCAAGAGATTTAGAATAGGAGGGCAGGAGAAACTTCTACAGAGTTGTGAGGCTGTGGAATTCACTTCCCGATTGAGGCAGAAACTGTGTTAACATTTAAGATTAGACTGGATAGGTGGAAGAAAAAGCAGTTGAAGGGATATGGGGACAGGTCGGGTAAATGTGATTAGCACTATTTGCTTCAGTGGAGGGTAAACACCGACATGGACTCGTTGGGCCAAATGGCCTGTTTCCATGTTGTGACTTGTATGGATTTCTATGCAAAACAAAACCCAAGAGGAATTTATCAGTGCAATAAAACCCTTTCATGTGTACCTGGCAGGAAGCCAGCCCCACTTCACTCTGATTGCGGTTTCATGAACACAATGTGCTAACTGCGGCTCTGATGGATCTTCACAAGCTTCCTGCAGTCACTTGGCAAAGCAAATGGCAAATTAAAATAAAGAGCACTCAAAAATTAATAAATCTAACTTTTTTCCTGGAATTAGATTTTGTACAGAATTACAGGTTCACTTAATCTTTCAAATTAAATCTATCACTTCAAAATGGGGTCAAAATGTCAAATTTAGTAAAGAGGATTATGCTGCTTTAAGATAGCTTGAGGAGTCCAATCACTGCAATGGCACAGACAAGTGAACAAAGCAAGCGGACCATTTGAAGACAAGTTTCATCACACAAGAGGGATCTTCTTTGATGTTGAATATCAGCTAAACATTAAAAGGTATTGGTGCCAATTAATTAAAATGTGTTTACTTTATATATACACACAATGTCAGAAAGTGATTAGTTGGGTTTATCCAATAGTCTAATTTAACAGTTGAATAAAGTTTAATTTGCGAACATTTTGGCTTTGATGCTCCAAATTAAAGTTTTAGAGCAAAGAGATCCTGTGAAAGAGTTGAAGTCTAGTAACCCAGAATACATCCCATTCGGACTGGTTGGCTTTTCCACTGTGAGCGGTGCCAATCTTTTAAGTACCTCCTCTTTGTCTATTTTTATCCTATTCAATTTCTCTACTACCTCCTCCTTTACTGTGACATTGGCAGCACCCTTTCACTTGTTTTGTGAAGACAGATGCAAAGTACAAATGCACACCCCAACACCGAGTTTGTAAGAGTTCCATGCAATACTTTTATCAAAGGTTTTTTGGAGGCCTGGGCATATTGCAACATATTCTTTTCTTCCCCTTGCCCCAACCCACCAATCAATTTGGAAAGTCACCTCTTCAAAAGTGCAACAGCACAGTCAACAAATGCATCCAGTAGAAGGAAGAAAACCTTCAATATGTCGCTTACATAGACATTTTTACAAGTTCTCAATAAGATGAGCTTGGAGAGGGTAGGGGCACTTCGGGGGGGGGGTTAAATCAGGTAGCGATGGGGACTCAAGGCTATAGTGGGAGGCACTGGGGGAAGTTTGGGTTTGTGGGCAAGGAGAAGAAGGGAAGAAGCAGAGGCAGCCAAATGCATGGTCTCCATCTTGAAGAAATCCATGAGTTACTTACACTTATTGTTAGAGGCACAGGTGGAGGGGAGCAGAGAGAGAGGCGGAGTGGAGCAGAGAGAGAGGCGGAGGGCAGAGAGAGAGGCGGAGGGCAGCAGAGAGACAGGCGGAGGGCAGCAGAGAGAGAGACGGAGTGGAGCAGAGAGAGAGGCGGAGTGGAGCAGAGAGAGAGGCGGAGGGCAGCAGAGAGAGAGGCGGAGGGCAGCAGAGAGAGAGGCGGAGGGCAGCAGAGAGACAGGCGGAGGGCAGCAAAGAGAGAGGCGGAGTGGAGCAGAGAGAGAGGTGGAGTGGAGCAGAGAGAGAGGCGGAGGGCAGCAGAGAGACAGGCGGAGTGGAGCAGAGAGAGAGGCGGAGTGGAGCAGAGAGAGAGGTGGAGGGCAGCAGAGAGAGAGGCGGAGGGCAGCAGAGGGAGAGGCAGAGAGGAGCACAGAGAGAGGCGGAGGGCAGCAGAGAGAGAGGCGGAGGGCAGCAGAGAGAGAGGCGGAGTGGAGCAGAGAGAGAGGCGGAGGGCAGCAGAGAGAGAGGTGGAGTGGAGCAGAGGGAGAGGCGGAGGGCAGCAGAGAGAGAGGCGGAGTGGAGCAGAGAGAGAGGCGGAGTGGAGCAGAGGGAGAGGCAGAGTGGAGCAGAGAGAGAGGCGGAGTGGAGCAGAGAGAGAGGCGGAGTGGAGCAGAGAGAGGGGCGGAGGGCAGCAGAGAGAGAGGCGGAGTGGAGCAGAGAGAGAGGCAGAGTGGAGCAGAGGGAGAGGCGGAGTGGAGCAGAGAGAGAGGCAGAGGGCAGCAGAGAGAGAGGCGGAGTGGAGCAGAGAGAGAGGCGGAGTGGAGCAGAGAGAGAGGTGGAGGGCAGCAGAGAGAGAGGCGGAGGGCAGCAGAGGGAGAGGCGGAGGGCAGCAGAGAGAGAGGCGGAGTGGAGCAGAGAGAGAGGCGGAGGGCAGCAGAGAGAGAGGCGGAGTGGAGCAGAGAGAGAGGCGGAGGGCAGCAGAGAGAGAGGTGGAGTGGAGCAGAGGGAGAGGCGGAGGGCAGCAGAGAGAGAGGCGGAGTGGAGCAGAGAGAGAGGCGGAGTGGAGCAGAGGGAGAGGCAGAGTGGAGCAGAGAGAGAGGCGGAGTGGAGCAGAGAGAGAGGCGGAGTGGAGCAGAGAGAGGGGCGGAGGGCAGCAGAGAGAGAGGCGGAGTGGAGCAGAGAGAGAGGCAGAGTGGAGCAGAGGGAGAGGCGGAGTGGAGCAGAGAGAGAGGCAGAGGGCAGCAGAGAGAGAGGCGGAGTGGAGCAGAGAGAGAGGCGGAGTGGAGCAGAGAGAGAGGTGGAGGGCAGCAGAGAGAGAGGCGGAGGGCAGCAGAGGGAGAGGCGGAGGGCAGCAGAGAGAGAGGCGGAGTGGAGCAGAGAGAGAGGCGGAGGGCAGCAGAGAGAGAGGCGGAGTGGAGCAGAGGGAGAGGCGGAGTGGAGCAGAGAGAGAGGCGGAGTGGAGCAGAGAGAGAGGCGGAGTGGAGCAGAGGGTGAGGCGGAGTGGAGCAGAGAGAGAGGCAGAGGGCAGCAGAGGGAGAGGCAGAGAGGAGCACAGAGAGAGGCGGAGGGCAGCAGAGAGAGAGGCGGAGGGCAGCAGAGAGAGAGGCGGAGTGGAGCAGAGAGAGAGGCGGAGGGCAGCAGAGAGAGAGGTGGAGTGGAGCAGAGGGAGAGGCGGAGGGCAGCAGAGAGAGAGGCGGAGTGGAGCAGAGAGAGAGGCGGAGTGGAGCAGAGGGAGAGGCAGAGTGGAGCAGAGAGAGAGGCGGAGTGGAGCAGAGAGAGAGGCGGAGTGGAGCAGAGAGAGAGGCGGAGTGGAGCAGAGAGAGGGGCGGAGGGCAGCAGAGAGAGAGGCGGAGTGGAGCAGAGAGAGAGGCAGAGTGGAGCAGAGGGAGAGGCGGAGTGGAGCAGAGAGAGAGGCAGAGGGCAGCAGAGAGAGAGGCGGAGTGGAGCAGAGAGAGAGGCGGAGTGGAGCAGAGAGAGAGGTGGAGGGCAGCAGAGAGAGAGGCGGAGGGCAGCAGAGGGAGAGGCGGAGGGCAGCAGAGAGAGAGGCGGAGTGGAGCAGAGAGAGAGGCGGAGGGCAGCAGAGAGAGAGGCGGAGTGGAGCAGAGGGAGAGGCGGAGTGGAGCAGAGAGAGAGGCGGAGTGGAGCAGAGAGAGAGGCGGAGTGGAGCAGAGGGTGAGGCGGAGTGGAGCAGAGAGAGAGGCAGAGGGCAGCAGAGAGAGAGGCGGAGTGGAGCAGAGAGAGAGGCGGAGTGGAGCAGAGAGAGAGGCGGAGTGGAGCAGAGAGAGAGGCGGAGGGCAGCAGAGAGAGAGGCGGAGGGCAGCAGAGAGAGAGGCGGAGGGCAGCAGAGAGACAGGCGGAGGGCAGCAAAGAGAGAGGCGGAGTGGAGCAGAGAGAGAGGTGGAGTGGAGCAGAGATAGAGGCGGAGGGCAGCAGAGAGACAGGCGGAGTGGAGCAGAGAGAGAGGCGGAGTGGAGCAGAGAGAGAGGTGGAGGGCAGCAGAGAGAGAGGCGGAGGGCAGCAGAGGGAGAGGCAGAGAGGAGCACAGAGAGAGGCGGAGGGCAGCAGAGAGAGAGGCGGAGGGCAGCAGAGAGAGAGGCGGAGTGGAGCAGAGAGAGAGGCGGAGGGCAGCAGAGAGAGAGGTGGAGTGGAGCAGAGGGAGAGGCGGAGGGCAGCAGAGAGAGAGGCGGAGTGGAGCAGAGGGAGAGGCGGAGTGGAGCAGAGAGAGAGGCGGAGTGGAGCAGAGAGAGAGGCGGAGTGGAGCAGAGGGTGAGGCGGAGTGGAGCAGAGAGAGAGGCAGAGGGCAGCAGAGAGAGAGGCGGAGTGGAGCAGAGAGAGAGGCGGAGTGGAGCAGAGAGAGAGGCGGAGTGGAGCAGAGAGAGAGGCGGAGGGCAGCAGAGAGAGAGGCGGAGGGCAGCAGAGAGAGAGGCGGAGGGCAGCAGAGAGACAGGCGGAGGGCAGCAAAGAGAGAGGCGGAGTGGAGCAGAGAGAGAGGTGGAGTGGAGCAGAGAGAGAGGCGGAGGGCAGCAGAGAGACAGGCGGAGTGGAGCAGAGAGAGAGGCGGAGTGGAGCAGAGAGAGAGGTGGAGGGCAGCAGAGAGAGAGGCGGAGGGCAGCAGAGGGAGAGGCAGAGAGGAGCACAGAGAGAGGCGGAGGGCAGCAGAGAGAGAGGCGGAGGGCAGCAGAGAGAGAGGCGGAGTGGAGCAGAGAGAGAGGCGGAGGGCAGCAGAGAGAGAGGTGGAGTGGAGCAGAGGGAGAGGCGGAGGGCAGCAGAGAGAGAGGCGGAGTGGAGCAGAGAGAGAGGCGGAGTGGAGCAGAGGGAGAGGCAGAGTGGAGCAGAGAGAGAGGCGGAGTGGAGCAGAGAGAGAGGCGGAGTGGAGCAGAGAGAGGGGCGGAGGGCAGCAGAGAGAGAGGCGGAGTGGAGCAGAGAGAGAGGCAGAGTGGAGCAGAGGGAGAGGCGGAGTGGAGCAGAGAGAGAGGCAGAGGGCAGCAGAGAGAGAGGCGGAGTGGAGCAGAGAGAGAGGCGGAGTGGAGCAGAGAGAGAGGTGGAGGGCAGCAGAGAGAGAGGCGGAGGGCAGCAGAGGGAGAGGCGGAGGGCAGCAGAGAGAGAGGCGGAGTGGAGCAGAGAGAGAGGCGGAGGGCAGCAGAGAGAGAGGCGGAGTGGAGCAGAGAGAGAGGCGGAGGGCAGCAGAGAGAGAGGTGGAGTGGAGCAGAGGGAGAGGCGGAGGGCAGCAGAGAGAGAGGCGGAGTGGAGCAGAGAGAGAGGCGGAGTGGAGCAGAGGGAGAGGCAGAGTGGAGCAGAGAGAGAGGCGGAGTGGAGCAGAGAGAGAGGCGGAGTGGAGCAGAGAGAGGGGCGGAGGGCAGCAGAGAGAGAGGCGGAGTGGAGCAGAGAGAGAGGCAGAGTGGAGCAGAGGGAGAGGCGGAGTGGAGCAGAGAGAGAGGCAGAGGGCAGCAGAGAGAGAGGCGGAGTGGAGCAGAGAGAGAGGCGGAGTGGAGCAGAGAGAGAGGTGGAGGGCAGCAGAGAGAGAGGCGGAGGGCAGCAGAGGGAGAGGCGGAGGGCAGCAGAGAGAGAGGCGGAGTGGAGCAGAGAGAGAGGCGGAGGGCAGCAGAGAGAGAGGCGGAGTGGAGCAGAGGGAGAGGCGGAGTGGAGCAGAGAGAGAGGCGGAGTGGAGCAGAGAGAGAGGCGGAGTGGAGCAGAGGGTGAGGCGGAGTGGAGCAGAGAGAGAGGCAGAGGGCAGCAGAGGGAGAGGCAGAGAGGAGCACAGAGAGAGGCGGAGGGCAGCAGAGAGAGAGGCGGAGGGCAGCAGAGAGAGAGGCGGAGTGGAGCAGAGAGAGAGGCGGAGGGCAGCAGAGAGAGAGGTGGAGTGGAGCAGAGGGAGAGGCGGAGGGCAGCAGAGAGAGAGGCGGAGTGGAGCAGAGAGAGAGGCGGAGTGGAGCAGAGGGAGAGGCAGAGTGGAGCAGAGAGAGAGGCGGAGTGGAGCAGAGAGAGAGGCGGAGTGGAGCAGAGAGAGGGGCGGAGGGCAGCAGAGAGAGAGGCGGAGTGGAGCAGAGAGAGAGGCAGAGTGGAGCAGAGGGAGAGGCGGAGTGGAGCAGAGAGAGAGGCAGAGGGCAGCAGAGAGAGAGGCGGAGTGGAGCAGAGAGAGAGGCGGAGTGGAGCAGAGAGAGAGGTGGAGGGCAGCAGAGAGAGAGGCGGAGGGCAGCAGAGGGAGAGGCGGAGGGCAGCAGAGAGAGAGGCGGAGTGGAGCAGAGAGAGAGGCGGAGGGCAGCAGAGAGAGAGGCGGAGTGGAGCAGAGGGAGAGGCGGAGTGGAGCAGAGAGAGAGGCGGAGTGGAGCAGAGAGAGAGGCGGAGTGGAGCAGAGGGTGAGGCGGAGTGGAGCAGAGAGAGAGGCAGAGGGCAGCAGAGAGAGAGGCGGAGTGGAGCAGAGAGAGAGGCGGAGTGGAGCAGAGAGAGAGGCGGAGTGGAGCAGAGAGAGAGGCGGAGTGGAGCAGAGGGAGAGGCGGAGTGGAGCAAAGAGAGAGGCGGAGTGGAGCAGAGGGAGAGGCGGAGTGGAGCAGAGAGAGAGGCGGAGGGCAGCAGAGAGAGAGGCAGAGTGGAGCAGAGAGAGAGGCGGAGGGCAGCAGAGAGAGAGGCGGAGGGCAGCAGAGAGAGAGGCAGAGGGCAGCAGAGAGAGAGGCGGAGTGGAGCAGAGAGAGAGGTGGAGGGCAGCAGAGAGAGAGGCGGAGGGCAGCAGAGAGAGAGGCGGAGGGCAGCAGAGAGAGAGGCGGAGGGCAGCAGAGAGAGAGGCGGAGGGCAGCAGAGAGACAGGCGGGTGTTATCTTTACCCTCCAGGACGATCCTGGAGTAATCAGTTTTGGCAGACGGTGGGGCGGGGGGTGGGCAGGAGAGGACGTTGAAAACAAAATCTGTTGCCACTGCATAGCTGCTCAACCTTCTCACTGTCTGGTTAATATTTACGGCCGCACTTTGTGCAGCGCCAACCTGCTATAACTCTCTGTAACTCCACTCTGAAAGTCCTTAGACTGAACCAGCAGTATCAATTACAGTCAGATACTGAGTGCGGTTTCAACAGAGTGCTGCGAGTTGGGCGAGTCAGAGTTAGGTGAGGAGTGGAAGGAGGAGCTCCCTTGCTTCGCCTTTGTTTTTCCTAACTTTTTACCCTGTAGGAAGAGGCCGGTTTCGGGAGCAGCAGGAGAGTAGTGAGTATTTAAACTCACTTTCACAGGCTTTTTCTCAAAGGCCGGTCAATCTCGCAGACCAGCGGCGGTGTTCCAGAGCCACGCCACGATTCAAAAAGTGACGTGGGCAAGAGGAAGCAGCTGATTGGGTGAGTACGGCCAGGTGAGTAATTATACTACTCTATAGCTTGACAGTTAAGGTTAATAGTTTATAAAGTTTAGAAGGTCTTAATTTTTGTGGTTATAGTTTCTAAGGTCTCTGTTGTGTATCGGGGAGTGCGAGTAACCAAGGACCCTTGAGTATATCATTTAATTGTAATGTAATTGGTGGTATTGATTTAAGTTAATTTAAATTAATTGAAGGGTAAGTCATGAAAGCACAGCTCGGCCCCGTAGCATGCTCCTCCTGCACTATATGGGAAATCAGGGACACTTCCTGTGTCCCTGACAACCATGTGTGCGGGAAGTGTATCCAGCTGCAGCTACTGGCAGACCGCATTGCGGCGCTGGAGCTGCGAATGGATACATACTGGTGCATTCGCGATGCTGAGGACGTCGTGGATATCACGTTTAATCAGTTGGTCACACCGCAGGTAAAGGCTGCACAGGCAGGAAGGGAATGGGTGACCGCCAGGCAGAGTAGTAGGCGCAGGCAGGTAGTGCAGTGGTCCCCTGTGACCATCCCACTCTCAAACAGATATACCAATTTGGATATTGTTGAGGGAGATGGCTTATCGGGGGAAGGCAGCAGCAGCCAACTTCCTGGCACCGTGGGTGGTCCTGCTGCACAGGACAGGAGGAAAAAGAGCGGGAGAGCCATAGTGATAGGGGATTCTATTGTAAGGGGAATAGATAGGCGTTTCTGCGGCCGCAAACTTGGCTCCAGGATGGTATGTTGCCTCCCTGATGCAAGGGTCAAGGATGTCTCGGAGCGGCTGCAGAGCATTCTGGAGGGAGAGGGTGAATAGCCAGTTGCCGTGGTGCATATAAGTACCAACGATATAGGTAAAAACCGGGATGAGGTCCTAAAAGCTGAATATAGGGAGTTAGGAGGTAAATTAAAAAATAGGACCTCAAAGGTAGTAATCTCAGGATTGCTACCAGTGCCACGTGCTAGTCAGAGTAGAAATAGAAGGATATTTCAGATGAATACATGGCTAGAGGAATGGTGCAAGGGGGAGGGATTCAAATTCCTGGGACATTAGAACCAGTTCTGGGGGAGGTGGGAACAGTACAAACTGGACGGTTTGCACCTGGGCAGGAACAGGAATGATATCCTAGGGGGAGTGTTTGCTAGTGCTGTTGGGGAGGGTTTAAACTAAAAAGGCAGGGGGTTGGGAACCTGTGCAGGGAGACAGAGGAAAGGGAAACAATGATGGAAGCAAAAGACAGGAAGGACAAAAGTGGCAGTCAGAGAAATCAAGGGCTTAAATCAAACATGGCCACAGTAAATAATAATTCTAAAAGGTCTAAGTGTTAAAAAAACAAGCCTGAAGGCTTTGCGTCTTAATGCGAGGAGCATTTCTAATAAGGTGGATGAATTAGCTGCGCAAATAGATGTAAACGGATATGATATAATTGGGATTGCGGAGACATGGTTCCAGGGTGACCAAGGCTGGGAACTCAACATCCAGGGGTATTCAATATTCAGGAAAGACAGGCAAAAAGGAAAAGGAGGTGGGGTAGTATTGCTGGTTAAAGAGGAGATTAACACAATAGTAAGGAAGGATATTAGCTCTGATGTGGAATCTGTATGGGTAGAGCTGAGAAATATCAAGGGGCAGAAAACGTTAGTGGGAGTTGTATACAGATCCCAAACAGTAATGCTGAGGTTGGGGATGGCATTAAACGGGAAATTAGAGACACGTGCAATAAGGGCACAGCAGTTATCATGGGTGACTTTAATCTACATATAGATTGGGCTAACCAAATTAGTAACAATACTGTGCAGGAGGATTTCCTGGAATATATACGGGATAGTTTCCTGGACCATTATGTCGAAGAACCAACTAGAGATCAGGCCATCTTAGGCTGGGTATTACATAATGAGAAAGCATTAATTAGCTATCTTGTTGTGCGAGGCCCCTTGGGGAGGAGCGATCATAATATGATAGAATTCTTCATTAAGATGGAGAGTGAAGTATTTGACTCAGAGACTAGGGTCCTGAATTTAAATAAAGGAAACTATGATGGTATGAGACGCGAGTTGGCTAGGATGGACTGGGGAACGTTACTTAAAGGGTTGACGGTGGATAGGCAATGGCAAACATTTAAAGATCGCATGAATGAACTACAGAATTTGTTCATCCCTGTTTGGCATAAAAATAAAACAAAAAAGGTTACTCAACCGTGGCTAACAAGTGAAATTAGGGATAGCATAAGATCCAAGGAGAGGACATTTAAATTGGCCAGAAAAAGCAGCAAACCTGAGGATTGGGAGCAGTTTAGGATTCAGTAAAGGAGGACAAAGGGATTAATTAAGAGGGGGAAAATAGAGTATGAGTAAGCTTGCAGGAAACATAAAAACTGACTGTAAAAGCTTCTATAGATATGTGAAGAGAAAAAGATTGGTGAAGTCAAGCGTAGGTCCCTTGCAGTCAGAATCAGGGGAATTTATAATGGGGAACAAAGAAATGGGTTAACAATTAAATACATACTTTGGTTCTATCTTCACAAAGGAGGACACAAATAACCTCCCAGAGATGTCGGGGAACATAGGGTCTAATGAGAGGGAGGAACTGAATGAAATCAGTATTTGTAGGGAAATGGTGTGAGGGAAATTGACAGGATTGAAGGCCGATAAATCCACAGGGCCTGATAATCTACATCCTAGGGTACTGTAAGATTCGATATTTTTCATTAACTAATCACACAAGAAAACAGGATTAATAATACAGCTTTATTGACCAAAAGAAGCTTATACAGAAAAACCTTGGAAAAAGGGCATACAAAATGGCCGCCGGACCTCGTGATCAGTTTCTGGGACCATTTGATTTATGTTACTGCAAGCCAGACAGGCTTGTGGATTGAGGACAGTAAGCCCGCGAAAGCCAGTATCGGGAAACCGAAACTCAGGGAACTGAGCATACATATTTTAATTGGATTCTAAGTACAAAACAGTTCCAGGTAACAGGATGGGGCCCATCAAGAAATGGGCGGACAATAGAATGAACACTTAAACCCATTTACTGTACAAAGGAAAGACCGTTTAACAGCCATCAAGGGCAATCTCCAGACCGATCAATATGCGAACCGAGTTACGATGACAAAGTAAAAGACATTATCGGCCAGGAAGGCCAGTTAAGCTATCACCGGCTCCCGTTACAAGACAAAGTGCCCCTGCAGAGATTTCTGCCCGCCAAAAATATTACAAAGACTGGACTATGATCTGGCGGGAGATAAGACTGTCCCAAAAGGGTGTAACTATGGATTTGAAAAGTCCATCAGGGCGAATTTTCGTAAGGACACAGGCTGGACGCTTCGCTTCACGATCCAGGCTTCACGCTTGGAGAACACGTTTCAGCAATTGCGATTCAAGAAATTCGGGACGGACTCTTCGGTTAAACACTTCGGTTTCGGAACGTGGTCGGTGTTCGGCCAGGCAAGGCTCGGCCACGACGAGGGTGGCCCGGGTACTTTTGTCGGGAGATCATCGACGACCCAGGCCGAAGGAGAAGACACCCTCTGGAAAACCGCCGAGCCAGGCGGGAGCGGGAAATAAAAGGACACTCCGGGCCTAGCACTCCAGTGCCTCAACATCCCATTCGGTAAATGTGCATCCATCTCTACAACATCACATCGGTGGCAGAGTCTCCTATGTGCCAGTTCTTCAACTTCGTGTCGACAACGGATTCAGTCATGACGAGCGCTCATCAAGGCTGTGTCCACTGCCTCATCGCCTGAGAGAGAGAAAAACAAGCTGCGCCAGAAGTTTCCAAATCCACGTGACGACGGAAAGCTGTACCAAAAGGCTGCGAACCCCCTCTTTTGCGAATCTGAAAGTGGTGAGCATGATTCCGAGTTCCTCAGGTCGAAACTTAGTCTAGGTCTAGGGGAGGGGGTAAGGGTAATCGTAATGTGTTTCCCCTTTTACGATGTGCCGTGTCATAGAGTCATAGAGTTTTACAGCACAGAAAGAGGCCCTTCGGCCCATCGTGTCTGCGCCGCCCATCCATCCCTGTCCAGTCTAATCCCATTTTCCAGCATTTGGTCCATAGCCTTGTATGCAATGGCATTTCAAGTGCTCATCCAAATGCTTCTTGAATGTTGTGAGGGTTCCTGCCTCTACCACCCTTTCAGGCAGTGAGTTCCACATTCCAACCACACTCTGGGTGAAAAAGTTCCTCCTCAAATCCCCTCTAAATCTCCTGCCCCTTACCCTGAATCTATGCCCCCTTGTTATTGACCCCCCTACTAAGGGGAAAAGTTCCTCTTTATCTACCCTATCTATGCCCCTCATCATTTTGTACACCTCAATCAGGTCCCCCCTCAGCCTTCTTTGCTCCAAGGAAAACAACCCCAGCCTGTTTAGTCTTTCTTCATAGCTGAGGCGCTCCATCCTGGTGAATCTTCTCTGCACCCTCTCCAAAGCAATCACATCCTTCCTATAGTGAGGCGACCAGAACTGCACACAGTACTCCAGCTGTGGCCTCACCAGCGTTTTGTACAGCTCCATCATAACCTCCCTGCTCTTATATTCTATGCCTCGGCTAATGAAGGCAAGTATCCCATATGCCTTTTTAACCACCTTATCTACCTGTTCCGCTGCCTTCAGAGATCTATGTACATGTACACCAAGGTCCCTCTGACCCTCTGTACTTCCTAGGGTCCTACCACTCATTGTGTATCCCATTTCCATGGAATTAAGTTTATAGATATGTGCATGCTTGTAGTTGCTTTAATTTGTGCTTATGACATGTATTTCTTAATGCTGCAAACTGTTTAATAATAAAAGCATCCATTTCGTGCTATTCAACCTGGTCTATTGAGTCTTTCTCTGCACTACAGTTCCCTGCACCTAAGTCCAAGGTCTAGAACCGTAGGGGAGAGTGGGTCGAACCACTCAAGGGTAATTATTGCACGAAGCCTGGTAGGAGACCAGAACGAGCAAGAGAAACCCCCTACAGAGATGGCGACCGCGGCAGGACCTTGGCAGCAGGAATGTAGCGTATTAGATCAAGGTTTGAATAAACGAAATGTGATGGATGAGAGGATAGCGGATTATGTTTTTGGGAAGGTAAACCTTACAAAACAGTGGATATCTGACCTATTGAGAGATAGGCGCCCGCTAGACGCAGCCATCAAGTGGACAGAAAGTAAAGAGCATAAGAAGTCGGTAGAAAAGGCGGTCTGGCTGATGTGTTACAAGAAGCAAGTCCAGCTTTTGGACCAGGTCGTTGTGGCACAGACAGCCCAGATCAAAGGGCTGCTCACAGAAATAGAGGAAAGGGTTGCGGGAAGTCAGAAACTGATTCAATCGCTTAACGCGCTGAATCAGGAACGCCAATCCGTAACTCACCGCCATGAGACCCGGATAGAGTATTTGGAATGTCAGGTCATTGAGGCCAAGGCCATTGAAGGTAGGATGAGAGAGAGGTGTTTCCGCCTAGCTAAGCAGGTAGCGACACAGGAGGAAAGTATCTTGGGGGGCTATGGCAGCTTATAAGATGGCCATGGAGGATAGGTCTGAGAACACCGATCATAGCGCTTGCCACAGGGAGCTAGAGGACCTGAGAACGGCCCTAGCAAAGGCAACCGGCTTGGTGTGTCTCATAAACCCGCCAGCGAGCCAGTTACTGTTAGCCAAGGAATCCAAAAGACCAATTCCACAGGAGGCAGTTAGGGTACCAACCCCCGAGCCCTCAGCACCTCCCGCCTATACCGAGTCTTGGACTCCGGGGGAGGAACCGGAGAAGTCAGACACAGGGGTTCTTGAGGTAGAGCAACACCAGGTAGTAGAGTCGGGGCTGGCGCCGATGTGTCCCACGCGACACCAGAGGCTCGGTCCGAACGAAGAGAATGGTGATGACGGACCCCTTGTGAATCAGATCATAATGCCCCATAGCGCACGACAGCTAAGGGAAATGATCAGTAGCATCCCAAAACTCTCCGAGTCAGGAGATCCCTCTGTGCATTTTCGGGACGTGGAGCAAACCGCAGCAGTTAACGACTGCGACGGGGCCGAACTGTCCAAAATGCTCCGGTTCTCCCTGGACAGCTCGCTCCTCCAGTGTCTCCCTGACGAGAGCAAGAGAGGGCGCAAAACGTACGAGGAAATACGGGATGAGATCCTGGAGATTATAGGGGAGGGTGACGGAACTCCATTCCTCCGATTGGAAAGGACGGTACAGCTCGAGGGAGAACCCCCACGGGTTTTCGCCGGAAGGTTGTGGCCAGTGTACCGGCGCAGCTGCCCGGGAGGACCGGACCGGAACGCGCTAAATGATGACCAAAGGGCTCATTGGCTCCGGTGTCTGGTTGCCAATTGCTTGCCGCCGGTGAGGGAGCAGGCCAAAGCATGGTTTGACCCCACTAATCCCCGCTCCACGGAGGAAGTAGTACTTGATCAGCTCACGATAAGTTACAGGAACAACAAGAGTAGGGATGTGCCTTCCTCAAAAGGAAAGGTGCATGAGGCGAGGCCTGCAGCTCCTGCTAAAAAGGAATGGCATCAGGAGGGGAATCGCGCCCCCCAAGCCAAGAGCAGTTGTTACGGGTGTGGAAAGGAGGGTCATTGGCGCCGAGACTGTAAAAATCCCTGGAAGGATTTAAAGGGAAAAACTCCCCCAGCCCAAGCGCCCGTCCGGGAGAGGGGAGCCGATGTGTCGATCCATCCTGATACGATCGAGTCGGTTTTAGAGGCAATGCGGTCTCTAATGACCTTGCAGAGGAAAGTGGCAGTCGTCAACAGCCCTGTTGCTTCCCCAACCCCAACTGAAGCGCCCAAATGACTGAAGCCCGCGCAGCCCGTCTACCTGTGTCCGCTCCGCTATGACGCGTGGAGGAGACCCGTTGTGGAGATGGAGGTGGAGAAGGAAAAGGGTAGTTACCTGTTGGATACGGGAGCATCATGCACCGTGATCCACACAGCTAGGCCTTTTGCCTCACCTCTATCTACCCAGACTCCATTCTCAGTAGCGGGTTTCACAGGCAGAGAACAGGCTGGCGCGTACTCCATCCCGCTCTCCATTCATTTGGGAGCACTCCACACCACATGGACGTGTATCCTATTGAAGTGGAATGAGGGGGGTGGGAAAGGCATCCTCGGGGCTGATTTCTTGGTGGAACACGGAATCCTCGTGGACCTTAGAAATCACTGTCTCTGGGGAGCCGAGAATGGGTTGGGCAAGGTAGTTGTAATCCCAGGAAGAGGAGAAAAGGGGACCCTGTGCACCATGAAGCCGTCAGGGGGTTACGACCTCGGACTTCTGGTCGCGGACGTCCCAACGGACTTGCAAGCGTTTGTGTCGGACAATCTGACCACGTTTGCCACCCACAAGCACGACTGTGGAAGGGTCACCGGGTTTGAGGTCAGCGTAGACGGGGACCCCATGATCCGACCCCAGAAGCAGTATAACTTCCCCAAGGAGGCAGAACCCGACATGGAGACAGCAATATCTTCCTTGGTGCAGCAGGGCGTGTTGAGACCAATAGCCACTCACGTGAACTCCCCATTGTGGCCGGTAAAGAAGCCGGACAATTCGTGGAGGGCCACGGTGGACTATAGAGTCCTCAACAGTAACATCCCAGCCTGCGCGCCCACGGTAGCAGCAGTTGCCGACCTGATAGGGAGTATTCCAGCATCCGCGACCACGTTCACGGTGCTGGATATCTCTAACGGTTTCTGGTCCATTCCACTGCGGCGGGAGGATCAGTACAAGTTTGCCTTTACTTTTAAAGGACAACAGTACACCTGGAACTGCTTGCCACAGGGTTTTCACAACAGCCCCAGCATTTTCCATCAATGCATGGCGGGAAGTTTAAAAGAATTTAGCCAGCCCAATCAGATAGTGCAGTATGTGGACGACTTACTCCTGTTCACGGACTCAAGGGAGGAGCACAGCCCACTATTAGCCGAATTATTGGAGCTACTGGAAAGAAAGGGTTTTAAAGTAAACCCAAAGAAAGCACAGATCGGCCAGCAGGAGGTGAAATTCCTGGGTCTGGCCATCCGTGCTGGAGAAAGAGCCATAGATAAAGCTAGACGGGAATCGGTGCAAGATCTACCGATCCCTAACACAGTAACGGGTGTAAGGTCCTTTTTGTGGTTGACCGGGTACTGCAGGGATTTCATCGAGGACTATGCAGCCACAGCAGCCCCGCTACTCCGACTCTTACACAAGGGAGTCGAGTGGTCTTGGGATGAGGGGTGTCAGGCAGCATTCGAGAAGTTGAAAAGGGATCTGCAGACCGCGCCAGCCCTAGGGGCCATAGATGGGGGGGAGGAGTTTTTCCTGGAGGTAGCCGCTAGTGGGGACAGCCTCAGCGCCGTGCTGCTTCAGGAGCGACACGGCAAGCTGAGACCAGTGGTCTATTCCTCCAGGGTGCTTACGGATGTGGAGAGGAGTTTTTCCAATTGCGAACGGCATCTCCTGGCCACGCATTGGGCTGTGAACAGATCAGTGATCTTCACAGGAACCTCTCCCATCACTCTCCTCACCCATCACACCCCCACAAAGATGCTTCTGGATGGAAGGATTAAGGATGGGACTGTAAGCAGCGCCCGGATTGTGCGCTGGACCCTCCTCCTTTCCCAGATGGATCTCAAAGTTAAAGGTCTCTGCGAGCCGAAGCTCGCAGCCAACATGGTATATCCCGGAACAGCCCATCGGTGTTCCGTCGAAGGGGTATGGGAGGTTAACATAGGTTTACGGGCCGGGATACACCCCACAGGCCGCGAGATCTATGTAGACGGTTCCAGCACGGTATCTGCTGGCGAACGACTCACAGGGTGTGGAGTTTATGACCCTACGGCAAATATTGCCTTGGCAATTAGGCTCCCCAGCACTATGAGCGCACAGCAGGCTGAACTGTCCGCGGTGGCGTACGTGGTTACCCACCCCGAGATCTTCCCAACCCCATACACGATTTGCTCGGACAGCATGTTCACGTGCAATTCGTGTACGGAATACCTCGCCATCTGGTCCCGCCGCGGATATACCTCCGCGGACGGACGGCCTTTAACAGTTAAGCCCTTGCTGGAAAAGATCCTGGCAGCTGTGGGGGAGGAAGGGGAAGTGTTCATCCATAAGGTGAAGGCTCATTCCACCACAGAACCCCGCAGTCAGGGCAACCAGCAGGCGGATGCGCTAGCCAGGGAGGGTGCCCGCAACGGCATTTTCTGGGACCCCTATGGACCCGGACCTGTGGCAGCGATCCGAGATGGGGAGAGAACTCCAGGGAACACAGGGGTGACACTACCCCTAGACCTAAAGACCGTCCAGACCCTGGATCCCGCCCTAAAAACAGTCCTCAAAGCTATTACTGAGGGCAAACAGGTAGAGGGTCCGTATAGTACGGCAGTTCTCTCAGTCAAGGAAGGCATGCTGTTTCGAGAGGAACAGTGGGTTGTGCCGCAGCAGCACCGGAGGGAATTCCTTCAACTGGCCCATGAGGGTCCAGGGGCAGGACACCCCGGGCCTGAGGTTACCTGGCAACGGGTAGAGCAGGCGGGATGGTGGCCGGGACTTAGGGACGATGTCCGCGAGTTCTGTGCAAGCTGTCTTGTGTGCGCTGCAAACAACCCAGACCCCCAGAAAAGGAAGGTGCCCATGGGGCACATCAGGAGGGTAGAGGGACCATGGCAGTCGATTCAGGTCGACTACATAGGGCCCCTGCCCACCGCCCAGGGCGGCTATAAGTATTGCCTTGTCCTGGTGGATGTGTTCACCAAATGGGTAGAAGCTTTCCCGTGTAGAACAGCTACGGCGCTGGGTACTGCCAAGATCTTGATCCGGGAAGTGTTCTCACGGTGGGGACTCCCCCGTTTTGTTGAGTCCGACCAAGGGAGTCAGTTCACCGGTCAAGTGATGCAGAACACCCTCATGCTCTTGGGCATTGAAGGGAAGTGGCACGTAGCGTACAATCCCCAGTCATCCGGGATTGTTGAACGCATGAACCGGACCCTCAAGGAAAAGCTGAGGAAAGAGACAATGGGCTCGCCCCAGAAATGGGTGGAGGTCCTGCCTTTAGTCCTCATGGGGATCCGGGCCAGCCAGTCCAAAAGTACAGGGTACTCCCCGCACTAATTAATGACTGGAAGGATCATGCGAACACCCACCCATGTACTAGCCCCGGTGCTCACTGAGGGCCAGCTCCAAGAGGTGAAGCGAGACAAGTTCGTCCAAACCCTTTTGGAGCGCCTGAAGCAGATTTATGGGCAGGCGGCTGGGAACATGGGGAGACAGCATCAGGGAAATCGACTGTTGCTGGAACCTCGTAAGCAACAAGAGTGGGAAGTCGGAAACCAGGTCATGGTTAGGAACTATGCCTGGGTGGGGAGTTTTGAACCACTGTACATGGGGCCTTACAGCATTGTAGACAAGGCCAGCCCCATGGTTTATGCAGTGAAGGTGCCCCGACGTACTAAATGGTTTCACATTAACCAGTGCAAACTGTTTAAGTCGGGTGCACAAGGGCCAACAACAGTGGCCAGGTCTGAGGACAAAAATCCTCAGCCTGCGACAGGGTCACAGACCACACAGGCTGGAACAGTGGCCTGCGTGAAGGGAGGAGTCATCCCATTGGAGTGGGAGGTCTCCCCTCTGATTTGGGATTCGGACGAGGAGGAGCCCGAACGGCTCGGCCCCGCCCTTGACCCGATCACGGAGGAGGATGAGTCAGAGGACGAAGATCCCGCCCTCAACTCAAGCTTAAGGGAGGTAGGGATTGGGGGCGGAGACTCACTACCTGTAGGGACAGGTGAGGTGGAGTCGGATGCCACAAATCCCGGCCCCGGGGGGGCGGAGCCTAAGGGAAGGGAGCCGGAGCCGGCAGCTGTGGTGGAACCACAGGCTGTGACGGTGAAAGTCCCAACCCCCGGTCCGTCAGCCCTGGGAGCCTCACCCAAGGCAGCCCCTCGTAGGTCGACTCGAACGCCCCAGCCCAGAAAGCAATGGCCCAATTCTCCCTATCTTCCCCAGCCTCGGTACAGAGCAGCCCGAGAAAGGCACGATTCCCGTTCAGCAGCGACAGGCTGCGGGGGATCAAAGCCGAAGGTCAGTGCAGCCCCGCCACAGGAAGTGGCACGCTGCAGCCCTCACAGGAATTAGGTAGGCCGCCCGAAGGAGGGCGGCGCTGTATATAGGTGTTAGGTAATGATAAGTTAAGTTAGGTAATTGTAATGATAGTTTAAGGCATGTAAAGTTTAAGATGATGGGATGTTTAAAAGATAGTTTTCGAAATTTGCCCAGTATGTGTGTTTTGTTTGGAAGCGGGGTCAAGGGATCCGCGCATCCGTTTAATTAAGCCAGCACCTGTTGGGAGCCTGGCTACATCATCTTATCGATTACAGAAACCAGGGATACGATGGAGAGGATTCTCGTGATGCTCGCGGCGATCGGGTGCGGGCTGGCCTACCGGGGCCGCACGAAGGACGTTATCGTGTTCGGATGTTCCGGGGACACAGCCCCCATCGCGACGGATGGGACGGGGAAGCGAGAGGTTGAGGAAACCGCCACCTACTTCCACCAAGGGAGATGGCCAGGATGGCTGGGGACGAATTCTTCGGAATACTCCAGCAATTTCGGTTTTGCCTACCAAGAGACTTCATTATCGTGCCCTCGGGTGAGGATCCTTGCACCCAGAGTCAGCGTTACCGTGGGAAAGAGGATCTGTTTGGTGTGTAATGGGAACGTACCGCTAAGTAGATGGTGGTGGCTACGAAAGCTGGGGAAGGACATGAAGAACTCTACTATCGAGTGGGAGCGACTGGGTAACAATACCCATCGGACAATTACGGGGACTGACGGACAATTACGTGTGTGTTGGGACAAATGGTGGGAACCAGATGAAGGGATATATGTCTGTATGTGGGGTTCGAAACGCGTTTGCCCCAAGGGCGTATCCATCTTTTTCCAGAGGCAGTGGCAAGATGAAGGAAAGGGGATGAGATGGGATGTCAGCACTCGGGCGTGCGGAGCCCCATACTCCCCGATTCCAGTCAACGCCACTGAACTCATCACCCGCCCACGAAAGCCCCTGCCCACGATTCCGGTAGCGCTGGCCCAGAAGGAAGGGTGCCCCACCACCACAAAGGGACCCGGGAACAGTCTAGTATTGGTACCCACCGGTCAGGTGCTGTACCAAGGGGTACACTACGCGGTGGCCTCAGTGATTTTAAACCTCACTGAGGTACGATTGCCTGAGTGGTGTCCCAGGGAAACGGAACAGTTGTACCAGGTACTGTTAACCCGAATGTTCAGACAATTTTACGAGTTTGACTTTGCCGACATCGACAAGGCCAAATTATACACCACACCACAGGAAGTTTTGGAGCGGGTGGGAAGGCAGAGAAGGGGTACTGTAAATGACATTTTCACTGCTTTTAACACCGGAACGTCTGTTGTCAACGCTCTAGACAACGTGGAGCTGCAGACACAGATCAATGGTTTAAAAACACAATTGAGGAACATACTGACAAGCGAAAATAAGGTTGTGGGTTCTGAGCTGCATGAAGACCAAGCCATGACACTACACTTAAAGGAAATAATTGCTGAGCTGGAGAAACATGCTAGGACGGTAAATGCGCTCATTAAGGAGGATCGGAATGCATCCGATCAGGCTGCGCAGAACGAGGCTTGTGTGCTATACGGGGCGTGGTTACTGGGCGAGGGCCGCAGTAATCTGGAGGATTTAAAACAAGGTTTGGTCCCGTCCTGGATCAGCAACAAGCACTTGCAAGCGCTCCACCCGTTTGAGAATGCATTAAGTCCGTGCCAGCTCAGACTAGCTGCAGAAGCGTACCCAGTCCCAGTGGACTGCGGACGCTCAAACCACACTATCATGGGAATAGTAGTAAGGATGCCGGTGTTGGGTCCCACAGCAAAGCCCGCCCCGGTATACAGGGTGGAGAACATTGGAGTCATTCAGGGGGGTGCGCACATTCGTTACGCAGTGGTCCCGCCTTATGTCATCAGATGGGAGCGTACGATGACAGGCACCGACCTCTCGGGGTGTCGTAGCCGGGGAGCACACATCATCCTGTGCCCCCAGCATTTGAATGCCTTTTTGAAACCACAGTGCGGGTTCAGAGCCGCGAGCGCGAAGCCGATAAATTGCACCATGGAGGCAATGGCAAAGGACCATGTGCCCCCGCAGGTGGCATATATCGGAGGTGGGACATACTGTGTCACCACTGCAGCGCCTCACTACCGCCACGGACAGCACGAGTGGTGTCCGGTCAGTGACAGCAGTTTCTGTTTCAAACCCAGGGCTGAAGTTCAAGTGGCACAACAACGGATTGTCCCCATTCCTGCACCCTCCACCGTTCACCTCACTGTAAAAGAAAATTTCACGGACTTGCAGCGATTCATCGCGCATTTTGGATATGTCATTCCCCATCTCCCCGAACACCTCACCAAGATTTTAAAAGCCGTTATAGTTTCACAGAAGCATTTCTACACACTGGAGCAGAAGACATTAGAGATAGGGAAAGACATATTGGACATAGTCACCCCACCATGGTGGGACGTGTTCACCAATATAGAGATCCCGGCCTGGATTAGAATAGCATCCCACATCCTAGTAGTGTGTCAGGTTTTAATTGTAATATTTTTATTGTTCGTGCATTGCAAGAGAGGCAAACGCCTCCAGAGGCACAAGAACACAGGAGAATGGAGAGAACGCTATGTACGAGTAGGGGAAGAGGACACCCCAGTGTAAGCGGCTAGTATTAAGAGTTAAAGCGGCCCTCCATTTTTGGATTTCAGCCACTGCATGATTTAAGTGTGTAATACGGTAATGTTATAGCCGTTGGTGAAGTTTTGTTTGTTTGATTAATAAAAGGTGTATGCAGGTGGTGCAAGGGGCATTGGCCCCCCTTCACATCTGAATAACTGAATGTGTTATAGTATAAGGTAACACTGCCTATGATTGTCCAACTGTACACAAGGTAATTTTCTGAGATGGGAACTGCATGTGTCGTGGGGGTCATGGATAGTTAATTACTGGGAATGTTTGGACGTGAGGAATCAGGGAAAATTTGCTCACCAAGGATTATTGATACTTTAAGCAAGCTATCAGTATCACAGGGAGGACTGTAAGATTCGAAATTTTTCATTAACTAATCATGCAAGAAAACAGGATTAATAATACAGCTTTATTGACCAAAAGAAGCTTATACAGAAAAACCTTGGAAAAAGGGCATACAAAATGGCCGCCGGACCTCATGATCAGTTTCTGGGACCATTTGATTTTTGTTACTGCAAGCCAGACAGGCTTGTGGATTGAGGACAGTAAGCCCGCGAAAGCCAGTATCGGGAAACCGAAACTCAGGGAACTGAGCATACATATTTTAATTGGATTCTAAGTACAAAACAGTTCCAGGTAACAGGATGGGGCCCATCAAGAAATGGGCGGACAATAGAATGAACACTTAAACCCATTTACTGTACAAAGGAAAGACCGTTTAACAGCCATCAAGGGCAATCTCCAGACCGATCAATATGCGAACCGAGTTACGATGACAAAGTAAAAGACATTATCGGCCAGGAAGGCCAGTTAAGCTATCACCGGCTCCCGTTACAAGACAAAGCACCCCTGCAGAGATTTCTGCCCGCCAAAAATATTACAAAGACTGGACTATGATCTGGCGGGAGATAAGACTGTCCCAAAAGGGTGTAACTATGGATTTGAAAAGTCCATCAGGGCGAATTTTCGTAAGGACACAGGCTGGACGCTTCGCTTCACGATCCAGGCTTCACGCTTGGAGAACACGTTTCAGCAATTGCGATTCAAGAAATTCGGGACGGACTCTTCGGTTAAACACTTCGGTTTCGGAACGTGGTCGGTGTTCGGCCAGGCAAGGCTCGGCCACGACGAGAAGACGACGAGGGTGGCCCGGGTACTTTTGTCGGGAGATCATCGACGACCCAGGCCGAAGGAGAAGACACCCTCTGGAAAACCGCCGAGCCAGGCGGGAGCGAGAAATAAAAGGACACTCCGGGCCTAGCACTCCAGTGCCTCAACATCCCATTCGGTAAATGTGCATCCATCTCTACAACATCACATTGGTGGCAGAGTCTCCTATGTGCCAGTTCTTCAACTTCGTGTCGACAACGGATTCAGTCATGACGAGCGCTCATCAAGGCTGTGTCCACTGCCTCATCGCCTGAGAGAGAGAAAAACAAGCTGCGCCAGAAGTTTCCAAATCCACGTGACGACGGAAAGCTGTACCAAAAGGCTGCGAACCCCCTCTTTTGCGAATCTGAAAGTGGTGAGCATGATTCCGAGTTCCTCAGGTCGAAACTTAGTCTAGGTCTAGGGGAGGGGGTAAGGGTAATCGTAATGTGTTTCCCCTTTTACGATGTGCCGTGTGTTTCCCATTTCCATGGAATTAAGTTTATAGATATGTGCATGCTTGTAGTTGCTTTAATTTGTGCTTATGACATGTATTTTATAATGCTGCAAACTGTTTAATAATAAAAGCATCCATTTTGTGCTATTCAACCTGGTCTATTGAGTCTTTCTCTGCACTACAGTTCCCTGCACCTAAGTCCAAGGTCTAGAACCGTAGGGGAGAGTGGGTCGAACCACTCAAGGGTAATTATTGCACGAAGCCTGGTAGGAGACCAGAACGAGCAAGAGAAACCCCCTACAGTACTTAAGGAAGTGGCCCTAGAAATAGTAGATACATTGCTGGTCATCTTCCAAAATTCTATAGACTCTGGAACAGTTCCCATGGATTGGAGGGCAGCTAATGTAACCCCAAGATTCAAAAAAGGTGGTAGAGAGAAAACGGGGAATTATAGACCGGTAAGCCTGACATCGGTAGTGGGGAAAATGCTAGAGTCCATTATAAAAGCTGTAATAGCAGAGCACTTGGAAAAGAGTGACAGGATCGGACAAAGTCAACATGGATTTGTAGTGTCCGGGTATCAATAATACTCGGACTGCAGGAGAACAATAAAACAGGTATTTACTGAACAGAGGGGAACTCAAGACTGAAATACAGAAGCCTGCTATGGCTTTATATACAGGGGTGGTCACTGCCAGTAATGCAGTATAGAATCAGTTCTTCTCTTAAAGGTACATACACAACAATTCCTCCCCTTTTAAACAGTACATAACATTCATTTAACAACTAAATAATAACTAATTACAATTACAATTTTCTCTGTACTATATACATCAACTGAAATAATCATTTATAAGTTCAGTCTTTGAGGAGGCTTCCTGATCCTGACTGGATAGCGCCTTTCTCGAGTATCCTGTTCTTGCGGCGGAGTTGATTCTGGCTCATTGTCATTGGTTGGTTCGTCAGCTTCCAATACCACTGCTTCTGAGGTAGACGCAATGTGTACTTCGGGTTGATTACCAGGTGCACCTGCTCGTGGTATGGGTTTGGCTTGTTCCTGTGACTCTAGAATCTGGTCAGCATGGCGTCTCACGATGCTCTCTCCAACGTCCACTGTGTACATTAGTGGTCCCTGCTGGGTGCATATCGTTCCTGGCTGCCATTTTTCTGTTCGGTAGTCGCGGGCCGAGACTGGTTGCCCTATCTTGAAGCTCCTGGTTGGCTTCTCATTGATGTGCTGGAATTGCTTATCCTCAACATCTCGTCTTATGTTTGGTTTGAGCAAATCCAGGCGACATCTTAGCCTTCGGTTGAAGAACATTATGGCTGGAGCTTGGTTGGTGACTGCATGTGTCGCATTCCGGTAAGCAAACAAGAAATTATCCACCTTGTGTTGTAGTGGTATGTCGTCATTATACATTGCCTTTATTGCCTTTTTAAAGGTCTGAACAAACCTCTCAGCCAATCCATTTGTGGCTGGATGATATGGGGCAGATGTGTAATGTTTCACCCCATTATTCCTCAGAAACCTCCGGAAATCCTCGGACACAAACTGTGGCCCATTGTCGGAGCAAATCTGTCCTGGCAAGCCATTCCTGGCGAAGATGGTCCGTAGGACTGCAATAGTTTTCTCCGTGATGGTGGAGGACATTTTGATGACCTCTGGCCATTTCGAATGGGCGTCCACAGCGATTAGGAACATTGAGTCCATAAATGGACCAGCAAAATCAATGTGTACCCGTTGCCATGGAGATGAGGGCCACTCCCATGGATGTAGCGGGGCCTGTGGTGGAGTGTTTTGGACCTTCTGGCATCCTGTGCATCTCTTGGTCATATCCTTGATTTCTTTATCGATTCCCGGCCACCACACAAACACCCTGGCTAGGCTCTTCATTTTTACCCCTCCCAGATGACCCTCATGAAGCTCATTGAGCACTCTATCTCTCAACTTGGGTGGAATTACCACTCGGGATCCACACATCAAGGTCCCCCAGCACACTGACAGCTGTTCTCTCCTTGGCGAGAATGCTGGCAACAGTGAGTCGCCATGTGCTGGCCATCCCTTCACCGTCAAATCATAGACCCGAGAGAGTGTCGGGTCATTTCGGGTTTCCTTCTCTATACTTGAGTTTGTAACAGGTAGACATTCGACTATGGTCGCATGGAATATCTCAACAGGGTCCACTGCAGGTGCTTCCTCTACCGTAGGCAACGGTAGGCACGACAGCCCATCAGCGTTTCCATGCTGTTTCGTACCCTTGTACTTGCGAGGTGAGGCCCGATCAGAGCATCGGACCTGTGAAGGGGCAGTGACCGGCGGCAGTTAAAAGCGGCGGCAGATTCAAATCGGCGGCAGTTGCGAGGTGAGGCCCGATCAGAGCATCGGACCTGTGAAGGGGCAGTGACCGGCGGCAGTTAAAAGCGGCGGCAGATTCAAATCGGCGGCAGTTGCGAGGTGAGGCCCGATCAGAGCATCGGACCTGTGAAGGGGCAGTGACCGGCGGCAGTTAAAAGCGGCGGCAGATTCAAATCGGCGGCAGTTGCGAGGTGAGGCCCGATCAGAGCATCGGACCTGTGAAGGGGCAGTGACCGGCGGCAGTTAAAAGCGGCGGCAGATTCAAATCGGCGGCAGTTGCGAGGTGAGGCCCGATCAGAGCATCGGACCTGTGAAGGGGCAGTGACCGGCGGCAGTTAAAAGCGGCGGCAGATTCAAATCGGCGGCAGTTGCGAGGTGAGGCCCGATCAGAGCATCGGACCTGTGAAGGGGCAGTGACCGGCGGCAGTTAAAAGCGGCGGCAGATTCAAATCGGCGGCAGTTGCGAGGTGAGGCCCGATCAGAGCATCGGACCTGTGAAGGGGCAGTGACCGGCGGCAGTTAAAAGCGGCGGCAGATTCAAATCGGCGGCAGTTGCGAGGTGAGGCCCGATCAGAGCATCGGACCTGTGAAGGGGCAGTGACCGGCGGCAGTTAAAAGCGGCGGCAGATTCAAATCGGCGGCAGTTGCGAGGTGAGGCCCGATCAGAGCATCGGACCTGTGAAGGGGCAGTGACCGGCGGCAGTTAAAAGCGGCGGCAGATTCAAATCGGCGGCAGTTGCGAGGTGAGGCCCGATCAGGGCATCGGACCTGTGAAGGGGCAGTGACCGGCGGCAGTTAAAAGCGGCGGCAGATTCAAATCGGCGGCAGTTGCGAGGTGAGGCCCGATCAGAGCATCGGACCTGTGAAGGGGCAGTGACCGGCGGCAGTTAAAAGCGGCGGCAGATTCAAATCGGCGGCAGTTGCGAGGTGAGGCCCGATCAGAGCAGTTTAAAAGCTCACCTTTCGCGGGCTTTTTCTTTCACAGCTGGTGCAGTCGGGAGAGCAGGAGGCCAGTAACTCTTATATAGGTGGAGCTGTTGCTAAACCCGAAACACTACAGTGTAGTGTCTCCCACCCTTCCACCTCCTCTAACCTTTTAGGGGAAGTTGAAAAGGTAGGTTCAATTTATTTTATTTCAGGAGCCTAACCTAGGTGGAAAAGGTTCCAGGACAGGAGGCGGCAGTGAAAATACAACACCAGAAAACAGGTAGGTGACTGGTTGGTGAGTACTTTCACAAACTTATTCTAAGTAGAATTCAATAATTAAGCTAAATCGTAGTAAATAAAAGGGTATTGTAAGGGTTAAGTCATGGAAGGGCAGCTCGGACCCGTGTCATGCTCCTCCTGTGCCATGTGGGAAATCAGGGACACTGTCCCTGACAACTATGTGTGCAGGAAGTGTGTCCAGCTGCAGCTCCTAGCGGACCGCATGGCGGCGCTGGAGCTGCGAATGGACTCACTCTGGAGCATACGCGATGCTGAGGATGTTGTGGATAGCACATTCAGTGAGTTGGTCACACCGCAGGTAAAGGCTAGCTCAGACAGTAAATGGGTGACCAAAAGGCAGGGTAAAGGCAGGAAGGTAGTGCAGGAGTCACCTGCGGTCATCTCCCTCCAAAACAGGTTTACCGTTTTGGGTACTGTTGGGGGAGATGACTTATCAGGGGAAGGCACCAGCAGCCAGGTTCAGGGCACCATGACTGGCTCTGCTGCACAGAAGGGCGGGAAAAAGAGGGATAGGGCTATAGTGATAGGGGATTCAATTGTAAGGGGGATAGATAGGAGTTTCTGTGGCCGAGACCGAGACTCCAAGATGGTATGTTGCCTCCCTGGTGCAAGGGTCAAGGATGTCTCGGAGCGGGTGCAGAGCATTCTGAAGGGGGAGGGGGATCAGCCAGTTGTCGTGGTACATGTAGGTACCAACGATGTAGGTAAAAAGAGGGAGGAGGTCCTACAAGCTGAATTTAGGGAGTTAGGAGCTAAATTGAAAAGTAGGACCTCAAAGGTAGTAATCTCTGGATTGCTACCAGTGCCACGAGCTAATAAGTTTAGAGAGAGTAAGATAGATAAGTTAAATACGTGGCTTGAGCAGTGGAGCAAGGGAGAGGGATTTAAATTCTTGAGGCATTGGAACCAGTTCTTGGGGAGGAGTGACCTGTACCAAGGGGACGGTCTACACCTGAACTGTGAGGGAGCCGATGTCCTCGGGGTAATATTTTCTAGGGCGGTTCGGGAGGATTTAAACTAATTTGGCAGGGGGATGGGAACCTAGGTAGTGGAAAAGAGGGAAGTCATATGAAGTCAGAAATAGATGGTAGAAAGGTGAGAAGCAATAAGCAAAGGAGAGAAACACAAAGGGCCAAACTAATTCATAATGAGAGTGTGAAAAAAGCAAGCCTGAAGGCTTTGTATCTTAATGCTAGAAGCATTAGGAACAAGGTGGATGAATTAGTTGTGGAAATAGAGGTAAACAAGTATGATTTGATTGGGATTACAGAAACGTGGCTGCAGGGTGGGCAAGGCTGGGAACTTAACATCCAGGGATATACAATATTTAGGAAGGATCGGCAAAAAGGTAGGGGAGGTGGGGTAGCATTGCTCGTAAAGGAGGGGATTAATGCAATGGAAAGGAAGGATATTAACTCGGATGAAACGGAATCTGTATGGGTAGAAATGAGAAATAGCAAGGGGAGGAAAACGTTAGTGGGTGTGATATATAGGCCTCCAAATAGTAATATGGAGGTGAGGGAAGGCATAAAAAGGGAAATTAGAGAAGCGTGCGATAAGAGCACAGCTGTCATCATGGGTGACTTTAATTTACATATTGATTGGACTACCCAAATTAGTAAAAATTCTGAGGAGGAGGAATTCCTGGAATGTTTTCGGGACGGTTATCTGGACCAATATGTCGAGGAGCCGACTCGAGATCAGGCCATTTTAGACTGGGTATTGTGCAATGAGAAGGGACTTATCAGCAATCTTCTTGTACGAGGCCCCTTGGGTCAGAGCGATCATAATATGATCGAGCTCTCAGTTGAGATGGAGAGTGAGGAAATTGAATCAGAGACTAAGGTCCAGAACTTAAATAAAGGGAATTACGAGGGTATGAGACGGGAATTGGGTAAGATTGATTGGGTGGTGTTTCTGGGGGGATTGACAGTGGATAGACAATGGCAAGCAGTCAAAGATAGAATGGAAGAATTCCAGAACATGTTTATACCGGTTTGGCATAAAAATAAACCTAAAAAGGTGACTCAACCGTGGATAACGAGGGAAATTAGGGACAGCATAAAATCAAAAAAAAGGGCATATCAACTGGCAAAAAAAAGCACCAGACCGGAAGATTGGGGGCAGTACAGGATACAGCAAAAGAGGACAAAGGGATTAATCAGGAAGGGGAAAATAGAATACGAAAGTAAACTTGCAGCAAACATAAAGACAGACTGCAAAAGCTTTTATCGGTATATCAGGAGGAAAAGACTGGTAAAATCCCAAGTCGGTCCCTTGCAGTCCGATTCGGGAGAATATATAATGGAGAATAAGGAAATGGCAGACCAATTAAACTCATACTTTGGTTCTGTATTCACAAAGGAGGACACAAATAACCTCCCAGGAATATCGGCAAACATAGGGACTAATGAGAGGGAGGAGCTGACAGAAATTAGTATCTCTAGGGATATGGTGTTGGGTAAGTTGAGGGGACTGAAGGCCGACAAATCCCCGGGGCCTGATAAACTACATCCTAGGGTACTTAAGGAGGTGGCCCTGGAGATAGCAGATGCTCTAAGGATCATCTTCCGGAACTCCATTGACTCGGGAACAGTACCCGTGGATTGGAGGGTAGCTAATGTTACCCCAATATTTAAAAAGGGGGGTAGAGAGAAAGCAGGGAATTATAGACCAGTAAGCCTTACATCGGTTGTGGGCAAAATGCTAGAGTCCATTATTAAGGATAAAATAGCGGAGCACTTGACAAATGGGGAAAGGATCGGACAGAGTCAACATGGATTTACAAAGGGTAAATCGTGTTTGACTAATCTGCTGGAATTTTTTGAGGAAGTAACTGGTAAAATAGATGGGGGAGAGCCAGTGGATGTGGTGTACCTTGACTTCCAGAAAGCCTTCGATAAGGTTCCACACAAAAGATTATCATGCAAAATTAAGGCTCATGGGATTGGGGGCAAAGTATTAACGTGGATAGAGAACTGGCTGGCGGATAGAAAACAGAGAGTTGGAATAAACGGCTCGTTTTCGGAGTGGCAGGCAGTGACCAGCGGGGTGCCGCAAGGATCTGTCCTGGGACCCCAGCTGTTCACAATATATATAAATGATCTGGATCAGGGAATTGGATGCAATATTTCCAAATTCGCTGACGACACTAAACTAGGAGGAGGGGTGGGCTCTGATGAGGATGTCAGGAGGCTACAGTGCGATTTGGACAGGTTGGGGGAATGGGCGGATACGTGGCAGATGCACTATAATGTGGATAAATGCGAGGTTATCCACTTTGGGGGTAAAAACAGGAGGGTAGATTATTATCTAAATGGCAATAGATTGGGAGATGGGGAAGTGCAGAGGGACCTGGGTGTTCTTGTGCACCAGTCACTGAAGGAGAGCATGCAGGTGCAACAGGCGATTAAGGCGGCAAATGGTATGTTGGCCTTCATATCAAGGGGGTTCGAGTATAGGAATAGGGATACCTTACTACAGCTGTACAAGGTGCTGGTGAGACCGCATCTGGAGTATTGTGTACAGTTTTGGTCGCCCCATCTGCGGAAGGATGTTCTTGCCATGGAAAGAGTGCAACGGCGATTCACCAGGCTGATACCTGGAATGGCGGGAATGACCTACGAAGAGAGATTAAATAGTTTGGGCTTGTACTCACTGGAGTTTAGAAGATTGAGAGGGGATCTCATCGAAACATATAAAATTATGGCAGGCCTGGACAGGCTGAATTCAGAGAGAATGTTTCCAATGGCCGGGGAGCACAGAACCAGGGGCCACAGTCTAAAAATAGCGGGCAAATCATTTAAAACAGAGATGAGGAAGAATTTCTTCACTCAAAGAGTGGTGAGCCTGTGGAATTCCCTGCCACAGAGGGCTGTGAAGGCTAATTCAATAAATATTTTCAAGAGAGAATTGGATATATTTCTGAAGGCTAAGGGGATTAAGGGTTACGGAGAAAAGGCGGGGACGGGGTACTGAACTGGTAAGATCAGCTATGATCTCAGACGAAGATCAGCCATGATCTCATTGAATGGCGGAGCAGGCTCGAAGGGCCGAATGGCCTACTCCTGTTCCTATCTCTATGTTTCTATGTTACTCTATGTCGTACTGATGTGCCCCTAGAAAAAGTGACCATCTTTGCAGCCATTGCGACGTCATCATTGGATCGCCCTTGTTTGGGTTAAAAATGGAGACCAGGGGCTGATGATCAGTCAGTAGGGTGAATTTCTGCCCGTGCAGATAGTGATTGAACTTCTTCACCCCCCACACCAGGCTGAGGGCCTCCCTGTCAATCTGGGCGTAGTTACGCTCGGCTGAGGTTAACGAGCGCGACGCAAAGGCTATTGGCCTCTCTGAACGTTTAAACACTCCAGACTCTCCAGCTCTGCTTCAATGGCTGGGCGGATCGCGTAAGGTACCGGTCTGGCCTTAAAAAATTTTGGGTTTGCGTTATCTTCGATTTTTATCGTTGCCGTTACTCCTTTTAGAGTCCCATGTCCTTGTTGGAATACCTCTTTTGCGTCAGTTAGAATTTTTGACAGTCGTCCAGGTGTGACGTCATCATCCTTTTTATCAGTCACAGTTAGCGCCTGAATGGAATGCCAATCCAATTGTATTTTTCGGATCCATTCACGTCCCAATAATGGTGGTCCTCCATCTGGTAGTATATATAGATACAGTTTCTGTGTTTCCTTGCCGTTGTATTCAACTGGCACCCTTCTTTTTCCTCTGGGGTATACTATTTGCCCCGTGTATGTCTTCAATACAATGGACGTGTCCTTCAAGGGTATGTGTGAGAATAGCCGCTCATAGTCTCGTCAATTCATGACAGTTAGGGCTGATCCTGTGTCCAATTCCATCTTTACTGGGGACCCTGCTATCGTGAGGGTGACCCAAATGGTTTGGTGATCCTCCTTTGCGATCACGTTGTGTAACTTTAGACAACTTAGTCTCCTGCTCCCGGAGTCCTTATCACTCTCCTGATCTTCCGAACTACTGTCTGTCAATTTCTTTACTTTCTTGTACTTTTCCTCAGTAGTTCTTGTAGTGTTGGTTTTCTTTCCCGACCTGCAGACTCTTGCTATGTGTCCCATTTTCCCACATTGCCTGCATACTTTGTCCTTAAACCAGCAGTCCTTCTGATCATGGGTTGTTGTGCCGCAGCGATAGCACTTTTCTGCTCCATACGCCATTTCGTTCGCGCTGTATTCCTGTGGTTTCTGTTGTATTTCCGCAGCTCCCCGTGCTGCTGCGTCGTAGGATACTGCCACGCTGAAAGCCTGTTCTAGCGTCAGGTCCTTTTCCGAAAGTAGTCGTTTCTGGGTTCCTTCACTCTGGAGCCCGCAGACAAACTTATCCCGTAAGGTGTCTGCCAGTCCTGCTCCGAACTGGCAGTGCTTCGATAACTTGCGTAGTTCCGTAAGATAGTCAGCATTGCTCTCATCTTTGTGCTGGTTTCTTTTATGGAACTTGAATCTTTCTGCTATCAGCAGCGGTGTAGGGTTTAGGTGTTCCTGTAAGATATTAACAATCTCTTCAAAACTTTTCTCCATTGGTTTAGCTGGGGTAATTAAATTCCGCAATAGGCCGTACGTTCTCGCGCCCATCAAATTTAATAATACCGACGCCTTCTTTCCATCGGCCACTTCATTTGCCTCGCAGTACACTTCAATTCTTTCCACATACGTGGTCCAGTCTTCTACCTTGTTGTCGAAAGCAGTGATACTGCCACTCTTCGGCATCTTGAGTGATTTAAAATGGCGCCTCCCGCGCTTTTTCTTCTTCCCCAATGGAATAAAATGGCGCCTCCCGCACTTTTCCTTCTTCCCCAATGGAATAAAATGGCGCCTCCCGCGCTTTTCCTTCTTCCCCTTGCTGCCACGCTGCTCCTAGCGTTCTGCAGGGTAATGGCGGCGACCCGCGGCCCAGCTCTCCACAGCCTCCCCTGCAACTCTCCGATGGATCCCTGGGCGTTGCCCACGGTCGACGCCCGCCGTTCTGACTTCGACCTCCAAGAAGGTTCTCTTCAGGGGAAAGATCCCCGTGAAGTGATGCAGTACTGCAGGTGAGTTCGAACCTGCCCGTCGCCAGTGTAGTGTCCGGGTATCAATAATAGAGGGCTTCTTTTCATGGGACACTGGCACTAGTACTGGGACAGGAAAGAGCCGTACCAAAGGGACAGGCTCTACCTGAACCGGGATGGGACCTGTGTCCTAGCGGAAAGAGTAAATAGGGAGGTGGCAAAAGCATTAAACAATAAGACGGAGAGAGGGATCTACAAGAAATGAAACAAGCCTAAATATCAACAAAACAGGAAAGGAGAGCATAGGAAAGAATAAAGTAAGGGAGGACATTGATGGCCAAGGAATAAACAGAGTTATAGAACAAAAGTGTAAAATGATGGTTAACAATAAAGTGAGAGGAACTGCTGTTAAAAATTAGTTAAACTGCCTGTACAGCAATGCACACACTGTCTGTAATAAAACAGAGAAACTGGAGGCAATGATATGTTGCAAGGAACCAAACATAGTAGGGATTACGGAGACATGGCTTCGGGATTCTCGTTCATGGCTGCAGAGGACGAAGTCATACCTAGCACAAAGGAAGATGGTGGTGGTGGGAGGTGAATCATCACAGCCCCAGGTAACAGAAAGAGTAGACAAGGGTAATGTAGTAGATGTAATTTATCTAGATTTTCAAAAGGCCTTTGATAAGATACTACAGGAAACTTTGGTTTATCCGGATGTTGTATGTCCGGAAACCTCGATCTAACGGCAGAAATCAGCAGCCGTTTTGGTTAGGTTTTTTTACTTCTCCTAGCATTTTTTTAACAGTCAGGCTCTGGAAAGCATCTCTGTAGCTTAGCAACAGCTTCAGAGACGTTTCCAAGGTACGGGCCGAGTGTTTACAAGCTGTTGCTAAGCAACAGTGTTTGTTGTCAGATACGGAGATGAAAACCTCTGTATCCTTCAACATTAGTGCTGGTCTATCCGGAAGTTTTGATAGAACGACAGCAGCTCGGTCCCGTCGGTGTCGGTTATCGTGAAGTTTCCTGTACATAATAGACTAATGAATAAGGTCAGAGCATGCAGAGTCAGGGGACAAGTAGCAGAATGGATAACTAGCTGGCTTCAAGACAGAATGCAGAGAGTAGGGGTAAAGGATAGCTCAAAGTGGCAGAAGGTAGGAAGTGGTGTTCCACAAGGATCAGTGCTGGGACCACTGTTCACAATTTATATTAATGATTTAGACTTTGGAACCAAAAACACAATTTCTTAATTTGCAGACGACACCAAAGTTTGGAGGGGTGGGGGGGATAGTCAATACTGTGGAGGTCTGCAACAAATTACAAGACATTAATAAACTTGAAGAATGGGCATACAATTGGCAAATGAATTTCAACACAATTTGATGAGAAAAATAGGGGGGGGGTCACATATTACTTGGAAAATACGGATCTAAGTGGGGTAAAAGAGCAAAGGGATCTCTGAGTACAAATACACAAATCACTGAAAGTAGCGACACAGGTTAACAAAGCCATAAAAAAAAGCAAACCAAGCACTAGAGTTTATTTCTAGAGGGATTGAATTGAAAAGTAGAGAAGTTCTGCTAAGCTTGTATTGAACCTTGGGTAGACCACACTTAAGAGTACTGCGTACAATTCTGGTCGCCATATTATAAAAAAAGAGGCACTGGAGAGGGTGCAAAAAAGATTTACAAGGCTGATACCAGAAATGCGAGGGTATACCTATCAGAAAAGGATGAACAGGCTGGGTCTCTTTTCTCTTGAAAAAAGACTGAGGGGTGACCTAATAGAGGTCTTTAAAATTATGAAAGGTTTTGATAGAGTACATAGAGAGAGAGAGAGAGAGAGAGTGTTTCCACTTATGGGGAAGAGCAAAACTAGAGGCCATCAATATAAGATAGTCACCAAGAAATCCAATAGGGAATTCAGAAGGAACTTCTTTACCCAGAGTGTGGTGAGAATGTGGAACTCGCTCCCACAGGGAGTGGTTGAAGTGAATAGTACAGATGCATTTAAGGGGAGGCTAGATAAGCATATGAGGGAGAAGGGATTAGAGGGTTATGCTGATAGATTTGGATGAGGAAAGGCGGGAGGAGGTTCGAGTGGAGCATAAACGCCGGCATGGAGTGGTTGGGTCGAATGGCCTGTTTCTGTGCTGTATATCCTATGTAATTCCATGGTATATTTCCAAGTCAGGATGTGTGACTAGGAGGAGAACTTTTGAGGTGATGGTGTTCCCATGCGCCTGCTGCCCTTGTCCTACGAGGTGGTAGAGGTCACAGGTTTGGGAGGTGCTGTCGAAGAAGCCTTGGCAAGTTGCTGCAGTTCTTCTTGTAGATGGTACACACTGCAGCCACGGTCCACCGATGGTGGAAGAAGTGGTGGATGGGGTGCCAATCAAGCAGGCTGTTTTGTCCTGGTGTCAAGCTTCTTGAGTGTTGTTGGAGCTGTACTTATCCAGGCAAGTGGAGAGCATTCCATCACACTCCTGACTTCTGCCTTATAGATGGTGAAAGGCTTAGAGGGTGCAGAATTCTTAAAGTGCATCCAGGAGAGCTTTTTGAGCCAACATGTAGAAAGTCCTACAAGAGAGGGGGCGGTACTGGACCTAATTCTGGGGAATGTAGCCGGGCAAGTGGTGGAAGTATCAGTAGGAGAGCATTTTGGCGACAGTGACCATAATTCGGTGAAATTTAAGGTGGTCATGGAAAAAGACAAAGACGGCCCGGAAATAAGGGTTCTAAATTGGGGGAAGGCCGATTTTACTATGATAAGGCAGGATCTGGCCAAAGTGGACTGGGAGCAGCTACTTATAGGAAAATCCACATCAAAACAGTGGGAGACTTTCAGAAGGGAAATAGAGAGAGTACAGCGCCAACAAGTTCCTGTAAAGGTCAAGGGTGGGACCAACAAGCAAAGGGAACCTTGGATGACAAGGGAGATACAAAAATGCATTAGAAATAAAAGGGGGGCTTTTGGCAGTTACAAAAGACTAAAGACGGAAGAAGCCCTAGGAGTATAAAAAGTGCAGGGGCATACTTAAAAAAGAAATTAGGAGGGCGAGGAGGGGCCATGAAATAACACTGGCGAGCAAAATAAAGGAAAATCCTAAGATGTTTTATAAGTATATTAAGGGCAAGAGGATAACCAGGGAAAGGGTAGGGCCCATTAGGGACCAAAGTGGCAATCTGTGTGTAGAGCCAGATGATGTAGGCGGGATTTTAAATGATTTTTTTGCATCTGTGTTCACTATGGAGAAAGACGATGCAGACATAGAAATCGGGCAAGGGGACTGTGACATACTTGAACATATTAGCATCGAGAGGGAGGAGGTGCTAGCAGTTTTAGCAGGCCAAAAAGTGGATAAATCCCCAGGCCCGGACGAGATGTATCCCAGGCTGCTGTGGGAGGCAAAGGAGGAGATTGCAGGGGCTCTGACACAAATTTTCAGAACCTCTCTGGCCACAGGGGATGTACCAGAGGACTGGAGAACAGCTAATGTAGTACCATTATACAAGAAGGGTAGCAGGGATAAACCAGGGAATTACAGGCCAGTGAGCCTAACATCTGTGGTAGGGAAATTATTGGAAAAAATTCTGAGGGACAAAATTAGTCTCCACTTGGAGAGGCAAGGATTAATCGGGGATAGTCAGCATGGCTTTGTCAAGGGTAAATCATGTCTGACAAATCTGATTGAATTTTGCGAGGGGGTGACTAGGGAGGTGGATGAGGGAAATGCTGTGGATGTGGTTTACATGGACTTCAGTAAAGCTTTTGACAAAGTCCCGCATAGGAGACTGGTCAAGAAGGTAAGAGCCCATGGGATCCAGGGTGCCTTGGCACGTTGGATCCTAAACTGGCTGAGTGGCAGGAGGCAGAGGGTGATGGTCGAAGGTTGCTTTTGTGACTGGAAGCCTGTGTCCAGTGGGGTACCTCAGGGATCGGTGCTGGCTCCCTTGTTGTTTGTGATCTACATGAATGATTTGGATGAGAATGTAAAAGGGATGATCAGTAAGTTTGCAGATGACACGAAAATTGGTGGGGTGGTAAATTGCAAGGAGGAAAGCCTCAGGCTACAGGACGATATAGACGGGTTGGTCAGTTGGGCGCAAAAGTGGCAAATGGAATTTAACCCTGAAAAGTGCGAGGTGATGCATTTTGGACGGACAAATAAGGCAAGGGAATACACAATGAGTGGTAGGACCCTAGGAAGTACAGAGGGTCAGAGGGACCTTGGTGTACATGTACATAGATCTCTGAAGGCAGCGGAACAGGTAGATAAGGTGGTTAAAAAGGCATATGGGATACTTGCCTTCATTAGCCGAGGCATAGAATATAAGAGCAGGGAGGTTATGATGGAGCTGTACAAAACGCTGGTGAGGCCACAGCTGGAGTACTGTGTGCAGTTCTGGTCGCCTCACTATAGGAAGGATGTGATTGCTTTGGAGAGGGTGCAGAGAAGATTCACCAGGATGTTACCTGGGATGGAGCGCCTCAGCTATGAAGAAAGACTAAACAGGCTGGGGTTGTTTTCCTTGGAGCAAAGAAGGCTGAGGGGGGACCTGATTGAGGTGTACAAAATGATGAGGGGCATAGATAGGGTAGACAAAGAGGAACTTTTCCCCTTAGTAGGGGGGTCAATAACAAGGGGGCATAGATTCAGGGTAAGGGGCAGGAGATTTAGAGGGGATTTGAGGAGGAACTTTTTCACCCAGAGGGTGGTTGGAATGTGGAACTCACTGCCTGAAAGGGTGGTAGAGGCAGGAACCCTCACAACATTCAAGAAGCATTTGGATGAGCACTTGAAATGCCATTGCATACAAGGCTATGGACCAAATGCTGGAAAATGGGATTAGACTGGACAGGGATGGATGGGCGGCGCAGACACGATGGGCCGAAGGGCCTCTTTCTGTGCTGTAAAACTCTATGACTCTATGACTCTATGGTAGAAAGGCTTTGGGGAGACACTCGCCACAGAATACCCAGCCTCTGACCTGCTCTTGTTGCCACAATATTTATGTGGCTGGTCCAGTTAAGTTTCTGGTCAATGGTGACCCCCAGGATCTTGATGGTGGGGGATTCGGCAATGGTAATGCTGTTGAATGTCAAGGGGCGGTGGTTTGACTCTCTTGTTGGAGATAGTCATTGCCTGGCACTTGTGTGGCGCGAATGTTCCTAGTCACTTATCAGCCCAAGCCTGAATGTCATCCAAGTCTTGTTGCATGCGGGCATGGACAGCTTCATTATCTGAGGAGTTGTGAATGGAACTGAACACTGTGCAATCATCAGCAAACATCCTCACCAATGGCCTACTCCTGCTCCTATTTCTTATGTTCTGACCTTATGATGGAGAGAAGATCATTAATGAAGCCGCTCAAGATGGTTGGGCCTAGGACACTGCCCTGAGGAACTCCTGCAACGATGTGCTGGGCCCAAGATGAGTGGCCACCAACAACCACAACCAGAGTGTCTCTCCTAGTCTTGGCATCCCCAACCCTAAACCTAACATGCTAACTGTAATCCCGATCCCTAACCCTGATCCATAACTTGAAACACCAACGTAATCCCTAACCCCTAACTGTAACACCTTAACCATTGTTCTAATACCCATCACTAATCCGTAAAGTTTGTGGCCTAGAAATTCAGTTGGCGCCGCGCCAGGGCTTTAGCGCCGGAAAGTTAGCGCCGGCGCTAAGTCCCCCTGCGCGCGCCAAAAATTCAGTAGCGCCGCGCCCAAACGGCTGCCGGCGCTACTGAAGGGTGTTTGCGCCTGAAAATGGGCGCTACCTGCCGCATTGCGGCGCTATTCCGGCGCTGCGGCGCCCGATGCGGTGCGGCAGGCTCGGGAAGTGCAGGCCTCCTCCTTCAGTTAAGGAGGAGCTGCCTGCACCCGCCCGCTGGCCGGTAAAATCTTCACAAAAATGAGCCCGGCACCTCGGGGAAGTGCCGGGCTCGCAGCCCAGAAGCATCTGTTCCGCGGGGGGGGGGGGGGGCGGTGGAGGAGTCCGGGGAGGGAGGTGCGGGCAGGCGGCCGGCGGGAAAGCGGCCGGCCGCCGCGCGACCTTAATGCGCCGGCGCAAACTCCTGTAAGACTCGGTTGCCAGTCTTAGTTGCGGCTGCCACGGGCGAGGCGGCCGCAACTCAATTTCGGCGCTGGGGCCCGTCACCACGGCAACCGGGACGCTGCGCACACCGATGACGTCATCGGTGCCGGCGCAGCGCAACCGGTCTACCGCCGATGGTAGGGCCCCAGGGAATTTCTGAACCGGCTGTAAGTCCAGCGCAATGACCTCTAGCGCCGCAAAATGGGCGCAAAGCCCACTCAATTTCTAGGCCTGTATGTTTAATTGTATAAGTTTTGAAATCCCTCCATGTCTTCGCTCAACCCCACCCCCCCACCAATCAATAACCTCCTCCGACCCTCCGCGATCTCTGCGCTCCTCCAATTCTGGTTGCTTGCGCAGCCCCAATTTTAATTGCTCCACCATTGGTGGTCATGCCTTCAGCTGCCAAGGCCCTAAGCTCTGGAATTCCCTTCCTAAACCTCTCCATCTCTCATTCCTCCTTCAAGACTCTCCTTAAAACCTACCTCTTTGACCAAGCCGTTCTAATATCTGTTTATGTGGCTCGGTGGCAAATTTAGTTTGATAACTCTCCTGCGAAGCGCCTTGGGACGTTTTACTATTTTAAAGGCGCTATATAAATACAAGTTGTTGTTGTGTGTTACAGGGGTCCGTGGAATTGTAATAACATGGGACGGGGCCTCAGCAGCTAAAAAGGCTGAGAACCCCTTGCGTAAAACATTCCGGGACAATAGCCACACACCAAACTGACCCAAGCATTGGGAAAAAGAAGTAAATGTGTCCTATGGAACGGTGAGCTAAATGAGTGTGGTGGGTTAAACATTTAGGCCTAGAAATTCAGTATAGCCACTTTTGGGGCGGTAAAGTCGGGCGGCCGCTAAAGTTTGCGCCCGGCGCAAAGTCGCGCCCCCTTCGCCGATATTCAGTCGCATCGCCCCAAGAGGTTGCTGCTGCGCTAAAACAGGCGATGCACGACTATCTTTAGGCGCTATGCCGGCGGTGCTGAGCGATACCCCCGAGGCCGGGCGCAGCGGCGGTGCGGCGACTTCTTGATTGACGGCAGACACTCTGGCGCCGGTCAGCTCTTAAAGGGGGAGGGTCGATTTGTTTGCCTGCCACGCCCTGCACACTGCAGCCCTCAACCTAGGCCTGACCACTTCAGCTTCACCTGCACAACGCCCAGCGCTATGGAGAAGGCCAGGGAGAGAGCGCAGCACTTCAGCGACGGTGACCTGAGGCTGCTGGTTGGCGGAGTGGAGCGCAGGCGCCATGTTCTGTTCCCAGAAGGTGGCAAGAGGCCGCTGCCCAGCGCCTACCGGAAAGCCTGGAGGGAGGTCTCCAACAGGGTGTCTTCCAACAGCGTGGTTGCCAGGACTCCTGTGCAATGCCGGAAGAAGTTCAACGACCTCACTCGGGTTGTCAGGGTGAGTACCCTTTCCAGTGTCCTCCTCACCCTTGCATGTGCACCTCACTTTATGGGCAAAGGGACCTGAAAGCCCTAATGGCCAGCCCTCATCCAGCAGCTATGGGACTGGCATGAAAATCACTTGCACATTCAGCACTTTACACACTGTACAAGCTATTCGACCATGGGAGGCATTGCAGACAAGATCGGGGCTACACACTGTACAAGCTATTCGACCATGGGAGGCATTGCAGACAAGATCAGGGCTACACACTGTACAAGCTATTCGACCATGGGAGGCAGTGCAGACAAGATCAGGGCTTCACACTGTACTTAGAGGCCGTCCTTTCTCTTGCAGGCCAAGGTGGCGCACAACCGGCGCAACCGAACTGAGACCGGGGGAGGCCGTCCTGACCTCAAAGAGCTCTCCGACCTCGACCAGCGTGTGGAGCGAATTATGGCAGGCCAGCTGATTGGCCCCGGCGCCAGTGGAGATGCCGACCCTGTTCTGGGCACCAATGGTAAGGGCATCACCTTTTGGACCTCTCTCGTTCCACTTGCGCATGAGATCAGCATCCTTTGCCACTGTCCGACCAATGCGGTGAATGGCAGCACTCATGCCTCCCTCGCTGCCGCCCTGTCCTCAGTCTAAAGCTACTCTTGTGCCTTCCTGCTTTCAGATGGTGAATCGTCAGGGGAGGAGGTGGGCCCTCAAGCTGCCACTGTCAGCCCTTCGGAAGACGAGGAGGAGGAAGAGGAAGCCGGCCCATCAGTGCCATCCTCAGCCGCGCCAGCCCATGGCGATGTAGGGGACACGTCTTCCCTGGAGGGGAGCCGGGGGGAAGGGTCGGAGGAGAGTGAAGCTCCGGGGCCCAGCGGCCTGCAGCAACGCGGGAGGGGTGGGGAAGCTCGGCAGACTTCTCCCCAGAGGGTGAGTGCGGCCTCCAGTCCTGCGACGGTCAGCGCAGAGGAGGTGCGGCTCCTGGAGGAAATGGCCGTCCAGGCTGAGCGCAGGCACAATGAGCTCATGGCTGCAGTGGCAAGGATGCCTGACTCCATTGAGTCTTTGTCAAGGAGTGTGCAGCAATTTGGAGCAGCACAGGCCAGGAGTCTGCAGGACTTCGCGGCAGCACAGGCGGCTTCGAGCCAAGTGCTCAGTCGTGCCGTCCATTCACTGGCTGTTGTCATGCGGACACAGACCAGGGCCACACGGGCACTAACTGCTGCCACCCTCGCTGGATCAGCCAGGCATCGCCACGGCACCCGCCGCGCAGCAGCAGCCCAGCAGTCTGTCCTTCAGCTGTTTGCTGCGCATGCTGCAGTGCTGGCCCGTGCGAGTGCCAATGTATCAGGCGACCAGCGAGCACCTGCAATCTGCCAGGTTGGCACCATTCCTGCAGCCGACACTGCCACTCCGCCATTGCAGCTGCCACGAGCCGCTGGGCAGACTGCTGCCGCCCAGCCAGAGTTGGAGCAGTCAGCAGCCGGCCACTCCAAGGCCAGAGCTGGTGCAGGCCGACCCCCAAGGGCATCTGCCGTCACGCCATCTGCCCCTCAGCAGCCTTCCCCCAGCCTTGCTGCAGCCACTGGGCTCCCATTGAGGAGGAGCTGCAGGGCGGGCAGGGGCCAGGCAAGGATGCGAAAGGCATCGCCTTTGCAGGGCAAAAAGTAGAAGGTATGCTCAAATGCCTGTTGTGTTTTTGTAAGGCCGAGACTGGTGTCTTTCTTTCTTTTTGTAAGGCCGAGACTGGTGCAGTTGTGTTTTTGTAAGGCCGAGACTGGTGTCTTTCTTTCTTTTTGTAAGGCCGAGACTGGTAGTTTTGTGTTTTTGGAGGGGGCTTCTCCACATGAGGATGTAATGTGGGAAGGGCAGAGGTTTTCAATAAATTATTGTTGTTAAATTGCACTGTGCATGTTTTTTTTGTAAAGTCCTGGTTGCCCTGCTCGGCTGAGGGCTTGTGGAGCGGCTACATTCATCTGCTGACATTGGCACAAGCCATTCCCTGAGAGGGGGCCTAGAACCGACATTCAATAAGCCGGCGACGGGCGGCCCTTGCACTTTCTGCCTCCCTCCTGTGCTGGTCCTCCTCCTCCTCAAGTGGTCCTCCAATCTCTGGTGGCAGTGGCTGAGTCCTGCGGATAGCCAGGTTGTGCAGCATGCAGCAAACGACCACGAAATGGGAGACTCGCTCCGGCGAATATTGTAGGGCTCCACCGGAACGATCCAGACAGCGGAACCGTTGCTTCAGGACGCCGATTGTTTGTTCGATGATGTTCCTGGTCGCTTGATGGCTATCGTTGTATCCCTCTTCAGCAGGGGTGCTGGGCGCACGGAGCTGGGTCATCAGCCAGGTACACAAAGGATAGCCTTTGTCCCCGATAAGCCATCCTCGTGGGTGAGGCTGGGCCTGGAACATGTCTGCCACAGAAGTCTGTCGCAGGATGAAGGCATCGTGGCTGCTGCCTGGAAAGCGGGCATTGACAGCTAGGATGAGCTGCCTGTGGTCACACACCAGCTGGACGTTCAGCGAATGGTAGCCCTTCCGGTTGCGGTAATCCTCTGCATTCTCCAGAGGTGCCCGCAAAGCCACATGCGTGCAGTCAATTGCGCCCTGCACCATGGGGAAGCCCGCGAATGCTGCAAAGCCCATTGCGCGCTGTTGCTGCTCGGCAAGGGCCATGGAGAAGGAGACGAACTGACGTCTCCTTTTGAAAAGGGCATTGGTGACCTGGCGGATGCAGCAATGCACGGCGAACTGGGAGATGTTGGCAATGTCCCCAGCAGCAGATTGGAAGGAGCCGGTGGCATAGAAGTTGAGAGCCACCGTCACCTTCACTGCCACCGACAGAGACGTCCTGCTCCTCAGCTGTGGCTGCAGATCACCGCCAAGCAGGTGGCAGATCTCTGTGACCACCTCCCTTCGGAATCGCAGCCTCCGAACACACTGCTCTTCAGACATGTTGAGATAGGAGAACTGCTGGCGGTATACCCTGGGTGGGTAAGGCCTCCTTTGCCGACGCCTGTTGCCCCCTCTCCGTCTAGCCAGGGCTGCCACTCTCTCACGGCGTCTGTGAGCCCTTTGGATGTAATTGAGAAAGCCAGCGTTTACACCCATTGCAGCCCCCATAATATGCTGGCAAACAATGAGATGTCAATGAAGGCAAAGACAAGTGGAAAGCTGTGGCCTGAAGCCACAAGTACCTGTCTGAGTGATGAGCCAAAGCAGAAAGCTCTCTACCTTGGTCTCTCTGCAAAGATCCGTCTCTCAAGAAGGAGTGCTGCGAAATGGCAGCCTTTTATAGTGCAGGAGGAGTGCCCTTTAATTTGCGCCCCCCGCGCCCCGCATCGACTGGGCACCGTTCCACTGTAACAGTCGCTAGGGGCGCCAAGCGCACAATGGGGCGAAGCGACTGAATTTCCGGTTTGGGGCGCACAAAGGGCGTTGCACGAGGAAATGACGTCAGGATCTGCGCGCGCAAAGACTTTGTGCCGCCGCTAAATCTTGAGTGAAGTTGGGGCGAGGCGCAGATCGCGCTGCGCCCGGCCGCTAGCCGCCTAGCGCCCGACATCTACTCCTCCTAAGGCGCTACCGGCTGGCGCAACCAACTGAATTTCTAGGCCTTAATTTCTCTCTCTTTGTTTCAACGATGGAAACAAAGATCTGTGAGATCAACACTGGGACAGAAACGTAGATTTATTGCAGCTGCACTGACTAGAGGTAGAAACTGCACCATGGGAAGTTATATTCGGATCCATTCTGTATTTGGAACAATATAACGGTCTGGAGGCAGTTTCTCCAGAGATTTGCAAAAAGAAGCAATTTCAGGAGAATGTCAACAACAGCCCAAAACACCAAGGACCATTGCAGGGCTGGCACAGACTTCTTGTTAGTTAGGATGCCTTTTGCATCTTTGTGCCGTTCTCATCTTCGGATATATGCATTTATCTGTTTGATCATTACTTGTCTACTCTTTATCAAAGAGATATTAATAGATTTAATGATGTACAAAACTGTGGCAAATGGATTTCAATGTTTGCAAATGTGAGGTTATCCACTTTGGACCTAAAAAGGATAGAAGAGTACTTTCTACATGGTGACAAGCTAGAAACAGTGGAGGTCCAAAGAGACTTGGAGTTCCATGTACATAGATCATTAGAAAGTCATGGACAGGTACAGACTGTAACCCATTTATTTCAACAAGGGGGCACTGAGGCAAAGTGTCCAACTCACCGCTGTCTGGGTGAGATCAGCTGAGTCAAGGCAGACCTAGGATCTAACCCGAGGCCACGCTGGTCTGTCTGATCAGCCGAGAATCGTATACCCTGTAAATCTCCAATTCCTGATCAATTTCTCACAAACATGCAACAGCAGAGCTCCTGCATGAGTCCTGGTGACAAACTGCTTCATCACCACTTGGGGAATGGGGAGAGGAGGAGGAGGAGGAGATCATTATCATAGTAAAATATCCAAAAGCGCTTCACAGAAGCATAATCAGACAAAATTTGACACCAGGCCAAAGAAGGAGACATTCGGACAGGCTTGGTCAAAGAGGTAGGTTTTAAAGTGCGTCTTAAAGGAGCAAAGAGAGGAGAGAGGTGGAGAGGTTTAGGGAGGGAATTCCAGAGCTTAGGGCCTAGGCATGAAGGGTTGTAGGGCTGAAGGAGGTTACAGAGATCAAGAGGGGTGAGAACATGGAGCAGGAAGGTGCAGGAACAGGCCAATGCTTACTGGTGCTTAGACTGAAGACAGCAGCCACGGGCTTAACAGTCCCCTTCTGTGCCAAAAACACACAGGCTGCTTACTTAGTTTTATCTTACAAATTGTAGTTTTCAGGTGACGTCATTCGGCTTGCGCGCGTCCTTCATTCGGTTTTATCTTACAGATTACAGCTTTCCTGTCGCTGCTGTCGCTCTGCGCTTTCTCTGCTGTCTCTCACTGCCCTTTTAATATTTTTCCTGGGGTGTTTTAATGCTGTGCTTCATCCTGCTGCACCAGTCCCCTTGTGATAATGGGTTCAGTTTCCTAATCGCCCGTTATGCACATGTCCGTCTTCAGCATTTTCAAAAATCGCGGGACGTGCGCGCGGCTTGGTAGACGCCGAAGAGACTGAAGATCCCAGTTTTGACGTTGACCACTATAATCTGTACATAAGGCTACTACAGATGTAAAATTGTCTCTGACAAAAAAACAAATTAATCATTTTAAGCAAGGAAATTTAGTGAGCGAGCAGTTTTCATCCAAGTCAATAAAAGGCATTAAAATAACAGGACAGATGATCAAAAACTTGATCAGAGGTAGGTTTTAAGGAGCATCTTAAAGGAGGAAAGAGAGGTAGAGGCAGATAGGTTTAGGGAGGGAATTCCAGAGGCAGCTAAAGGCACGGCCACCAATGGCGGAGTGATTAAAATCAGGGATGTGCAGGAGGCCAGAATTCAAAGAGTGCAGAGATCGCGAAAGGTTGTAGGAGATTAGAGATAGGGAGGGTCAAGGCCATGGAAAGATTTGAAAATAAGGAGGAGGATTTTTAAATGAACATGTTTCTTGACAACGAAACTGCAGGAACCGAATTTCTCGTGCCTGCGAAGTTCCAATTTAATGCTGTGACATCATATTCAGCGACTTCAGCCTCTTCCAAGCCACGCATGCGTCCTACGATTTTCAAAGTAAAAATACGTAAGCAGCGTAAAGATGGCGGCAGTGCTGTTTAAGTTGTGGTACGGAGTGCGTGTGCGTGGAGAGCATGTGTGCGAGCGTGATTCAGTGTGTGTGTGTGCGTGCGCGCAAGTGTGGTGTATGTGTGGCCGATTCAGTGTGTGTGAGAGAAACAATGGGCGTGATCTTGCCAGCCCTGGGGAGGCGGGTATGGAGGCGGGACTGCCAGGAAAACGACAGAATCTGGGGGCAGGTGCCCAACCCACCCCCAAGCCATCTTGCCAGGAGGCGGGTAGCCAACCCGCGCTGGGTCTCGTCTCCTTGGAGGCGGGAAAGGGATTAGTGCCACTTATCTGCCTGTTAACAGGTAGTTAACAGGCAGATAAAAGGATTATCCCCATTTTACCCACACAAGTGTGGGCTTCCCGAAGGCTCTGAACCCCGCCAGGGTCACCAAGGTGTGGGGGTCAGAGGGGTGCAAAAGTGCGCTGTGAAGGTAAGTGATAGGTGCAAATGAGGAGAGGTGAGTATGTGAGGTAAGTGGAAAGTGTTAGTAAAAGTTTACTTACCTTTGTTTCTTCCTGCAGGCTTCAAGAGTTGGGGATGCGGAGAGTCTCGCATCTCTGCGGCAGAGATGACAGAATGGCCACTTCATTCTCCAAAGCAGCAAGCATCTAATTTCTGCTAAATAAAGAGGTTTGATGAATCTTGAATTCAAGAACTCATCAAACTTCAGAGAATGGCAGTGTTTGACAACTTCACAGAGCTGTCAAACGATGACAATACATCTGTCAAAATTTTTGACGTTCTCTGCAACCAGCATTCCCTTAATTGGCATGCTGAGCCCACTGGGCGGGCTTATCAAGGTCAATCAAGGGAAAATAGCGTAGGTTGGCCAGAAGTTGATGGAGGCGGGACTGAAACCCAACCCAAAAGCTCCCCATTGGCAAAATCCAGCCCGATGATTCAGTGTGAGAGAAAGATAGTGTGAATGTGTGTGAGCGCGAGAGAGTGTGTGTGCGTGAGTGTGTGTCAGAGAGTGAGAAAGAGAGTGAGAGAGTGTGAGAGGGTGTGAGTGAGAGAGAGAGTGTGAACATAAGAAATAAGAGCAGAAGTAGGCCATACGGCCCCTCGAGTCTGCTCCGCCATTCAATAAGATCATGGGTGATCATTGACCGCAACTCCACTTTCCCGCCCGATCTCCATATCCCTTGATTCCCCTAGAGTCCAAAAGTCTATATCTCAGCCTTGAATATACTCGAAGACTCAGCATTCACAGCCCTCTGGGGCAGAGAATTCCAAAGATTCACAACCCTCCGAGTGAAGAAATTCCTCCTCATCTCAGTCTTAAATGGCCTACACCTTATCCTGAGACTATGCCCCCTAGCTCTCGACACTCCAGCCAGGGGAAACAACCTCTCAACATCTACCCTGTCAATCCCCTTCAGAATCTTGTATGTTTCAATGAGATCACCTCTCATTCTTCTAAACTCCAGAGAGTATCGGCCCAATCTACACAATCTCTCATCATAGGACAACCCTCTCATCCCAGGAATCAATCTAGTGAACCTTCGTCGCTCCGCCTCCAAGGCAAGTATATCCTTCCTTAGATAAGGAGACCAAAACTGTACACAGTACTCCAGGTGTGGTCTCACCAAGGCCCTGTACAATTGTAGCAAGACTTCCTTATTCTTATACTCCAACCCCCTTGCAATAAAGGCCAACATACCATTTGCCTTCCTTATTGCTTGCTGTACCTGCATGCTAGCTTTCTGTTTCTTGCACGAGGACACCCAAATCTCTCTGAACAGCATTTGAAAGTTTCTCACATTTAAAAATATTCTGTTTTTCTATTCTTCCTACCAAAGTGAATAACCTCACATTTCCCTACATTATACTCCATCTGCCACCTTACTGCCCACTCACTTAGTCTATCTATATCCCTTTGCAGACTCTGTGTTCTCCTCACAGCTTACTGTCCCACCTAGCTTTGTATCGTTAGTAAACTTGGATATATTACACTCGGTCCCTTAGATTCATAACAGCACAGAAGGAGGCCATTCAGCCCATCAAGTCTGTGCCAGCTCTCTGTAGAGCAATCCAGTCATTTCCATTCCCCCACTCTATCCCCGTAGCCCTGCAAGTTTATTTCCCTCAAGTGCCTATCCAGTCTCCCCTTGAAAACATTGAGTGTCTCCGCTTCCACCACTTCCGTCGGCAGCAAATTCCAGGTCATCACCACGTGCTATGTAAAAAATGTTTCCCTCACATCCCCCCTGTATCTCTTGCCCAAAATCTTGAATCTGTGTCCCCTAGTCCTTGTACCATCAACTAGTGACAACAGTCTTTCCCCGTCTAGCCTATCCAAAGCCGTCATAATCTTGTACACCTCTATCAAATCACCCCATAACCTCCTTTGCTCTAATGAAAACAAATCCAGCTTCTCCAACCTGTCCTTGTAGCTAAGATCCCCCATCCCTGGAACCATTCTGGTAAATCTCCTCTGCACCCTCTCAAGGGCCTTCACAATCTTCCTAAAGTGTGGTGACCAGAACTGGACGCAATACTCCAGTTGTGGCCTAACCATCTAGGTCATTAATAAAGATTGTAAATAGCTGAGGCCCCAACATTGATCCTTGCGGCACCCCATTAGTTACAGCTTGCCAACCTGAAAAAGATCTGTTTATCCCTGCTCTCTGTTTTCTGTCTGTTAACCAATCCTCTATCCATGCTACAGGAAACTTTGAGTTATCCGGAGGCGAACCATCCGGCAAGCTGGAGCCACCAGCAAAAATCAGGAGCCGTTTTTTATTCTTTTCGTTTCTTTTCTTTGCTTTTTTTTCCCCAGTCAAGCACTGCAAGGTCTGTAGCTATAGCAACAGCTTTAGCTACAGACGCTTGCAGCTGCACCCGACTGTTTAGAAGCTGTTGCTAAGCAACAGTGTTTGTTGTCAGATACGGAGGTGAGAATCTCCGTATCTTTCAACATTAACTCTGGAGTGTCCGGCAGTTTTGAGGGAACGGCAGCAGCTCGGTCCCGTCGGTGCCGGATAGCACAAAGTTTCCTGTATTATATTACCCCCAACCCCATGAGCCCTAATCTTGTGTAATAACCTTTTATGTGGCACCTTATCGAATGCCTTTTGGAAATCCAAATATACTACATCCACTGGTTCCCCTTTATCTACCCTGCTAGTTACATCCTCAAAAAACTCTAATAAATTTGTCAAACACAATTCCCCTTTCATGTTGACTCTGCCTAATCATGTTATGATTTTCTCAGTGCTCTGATACCAGTTTCTTAACAATGGATTCCAGCATTTTCCCAACGGCTGATGTCGGGCTAACTGGCCTGTAGTTCCCTGTTTTTTCGCTCCCTCCTTTCTTGAAAAGCGGTGTTACATTTGTGACCTTCCAATCCGCTGGGACCATTCCAAAATCTAGGGAATTTTGGAAGATCAAAACCAATGCATCCACTATCTCTTCAGCCACCTCTTTTAGAACCCTAGGATGTAGGCCGTCAGGTCCAGGGGATTTGTCGTCTTTTAGTCCCATTAGTTTCGCTAGTACTTTTTCTCTACTTATATTAATTACGTTAAGTTCCTCACCCTCATTAGACCCTTGGTTCCCCACCATTTTTGGTTTGCTTTTTGTGTCTTCGACTGTGAAGACAGATACAAAATATTTGTTTAACATTTCTGCCATTTCCTTATTCCCCATAATAATTTCTCCCGTCTCAGCCTCTAAGGGACCAATGTTTACTTTTGCTACTCTCTTCCTTTTTACATACTTGTAGAAACTGTTACAATCTGCTTTTATATTTCTTGCTAGTTTTCTCTCATATTCTATTTTTTCCCCTTTTTATCAATTTTTTGGTCAACCTTTGCTGGTTTCTGAAACTCTCCCAATCCTCAGGCTTACTATTATTCTTTGCAACATTATAACCTGCTTCTTTCAATCTACTGCTATCCTTAACTTCTTTAGTTAGCCACGGTTGGATCACTTTTCCTGTGGAGTTTTTGTTTCTCAATGGAGTGTATTTTTGTTGCGAATTATGAAATATGTCTAAATGCTAGCCACTGCTTATCTACCGCCATACCTTTTAATCTATTTTTCCAATCTACCTTAGCCAACTCGCCCCTCATACCTATGTAATTGGCTTTATTTAAGTTTAAGACTCGTGTGTGTGTGTGTATGTGTGTGTCAGTGAGTAGGTGAGTGAGTGAGTATGATTCAGCGTGTGTGTGCGCGAGAAAGAGTGAGACTGTGTCTGTGCGGATGATTCATTGTGTGCGCGCGCTTGTGGGATGTGTACGTGGATGATTGAGTGCGTGAGTGAGGAGCGTGCATGTGTGATTCATTGTGCACGCACGCGCAAGGATGATTCAGTGTGCGTGTGTGTGAGGATGATTGTGTGTGCGTGGATGATTCAGTGTGTGCGTGAGAGGATGATTCAGTGTGTGCGAGTGCATGGATGATTCAGTGTGAGCGAGCGCATTGATGATTCAGAGAGGTACCACCAAAGCTGCCTCTACAAGATCCTGCAAATCCATTGACAGAATAGGTGCACCAACGTCAGTGTTCTCGCTCACGCCAACGTCCCCAGCATCGAAGCTTTGACCACGCTCGATCAACTCCAATGGACGGGTCACATTGTCCGCATGCCCGATACGAGACTCCCAAAACAAGCACTCTACTCGGAGCTCCGACACGGCAAGAGGGCCCCAGGTGGGCAGAGGAAACACTTTAAAGGACACCCTCAAAGCCTCCTTGAAAAAGTGCAACATCCCCACTGACACCTGGGAATCCCGGCCCAAGACCGCCCAAAGTGGAGGAGAAGCATCCGGGAAGGCGCCGAACACCTCGAGTCTCTTCGCTGGGAGCAAGCGGATGCCAAGCGCAAACAGCACAAGGAGCGCACGTCAACCTAAGCACCCCACCCTCCCGCCCCTTCAACCACTGTCTGCCCCACCTGTGACTGTAGGTCCCGCATTGGACTCATCAGTCATCTGAGAACTCAGTTTTAGTGTGGAAGCAAGTCATCCTCGGTTCCGAGGGACTGCCTAAGAGAAGATTCAGTGAGTGCGCGCGCATGGATGATTCAGTGTGTGTGCGTATGATACAGCGCGCGCGCGCGTGTGTGAGAGAGAGTAAGCGTGTGCGAGGATGATTCAGCGAGCGCGTGAGAGCGCGCGTGCGAGAGGGTGTGAAGATGACACGCGCGCACACACAGACAGAGCTGTCAGCCTGCCGTGCAGCAGCATATCCTCGCATCTCGCTGTCTGATTCTGGAGTATCGGTGGCCTCGCTGTCGCATCACTTGCAGACCGGCCTCGCTCCGCATTTCAGTCACTTTTTCCGGAATAACTGCGCCGCCGCCACCTTTACGCTGCCTACTTTTTTTTTACTTTGAAAATCGCAGGGCGCATGCACATCTTGGAAAATGCTGAAGTCACTGAATATGACATCACAGCATAAACTGGAACTGCGCAGGCACAAGAAATTAGTTTCTTGCCATTTTGTGGTCAAATGGTCTTTATAAAATGGTCTTATTAACCTGTGCTGCTACTACTTGTGATCTGTACCCCTAGATCCCTCTGCTCCTGTACCCCATTTAGACACTTATTTTCCAAGGAGTGTATGTCCTCTTTATTCTGCTTACAAAAATGTACCACCTCACACTTATCTATATTGAAGCTCATTTGTCAATTACATGCCCATTCTGCAAGTTTATTAATGCATTCATTGCTTGAAGTGTCATTGGTCACATCTGTAAATGTCTGGTGACAACCCCTTGAATAAATTAGCCGAAATTGCTTTTTATTCCAGGAAAATTGCTTCAGAAAAAATTGAACTGGTTTCTGAAGTTTTATACAAAAATAACAAATTCAAGATGCTTTCACTGTCCCAAAAATAGCTTCTCTTTAGGAGGAAGGAGGGTTATCAGTAACTGCGCATTAATAGAGTGGAGGAGGAGATGCGATTACAAACAGCAAGTCCTGGAACGCTCGATCAATGGCCAATTTTGCTGTTATAGAATCACAGAATCTTACAGCACAAAAGGTCGTCATTTGGCCCTTTGTGCCTGTGTCAGCTCTTTGAGAGCTATCCCATTAGTCCCAATCACTGTGGCTACAGTGTGTCATCGACAAGATGCACTGCAGCAACTCGCTAAGGCTTCTTCGGCAGCACCTCCCAAACCCGCAACCTCTTCCACCTAGAAGGACAAGGGCAGCAGGCGCATGGGAACACCACCACCTCCAAGTTCCCCTCCAAGTTACACACCATCATGACTTGGAAATATATCGCCGTTCCTTCATCGTCACTGGGTCAAAATCCTGGAACCCCCTCCCTAACAGCACTGTGGGAGTACCTTCACAAGTACTGCAGCAGTTTTAGAAGGTGGCTCACTACCACCTTCTCAAGGGCAATTAGAGATGGGCAAAAAATGCTGGCCTTGCCAGCACCACCCACATCCCAGGAATGAATTAAAAAAAAATCCCCTGCTTTTTCTCCATGGCCTTTCAAATGTTTCCTTTTCTGTTAATGTTAAAAATTTCTAGAAGCACACATGGTCGCTAGGAGTTGCAATCTGCCAGTTTGACTCTCCAGTTAACAATTCTAGAACTCAAGTACTGAGGTCCAGACATCTAGTATAGGGAACCATTGTTAGACATTTCAAGCACCAAAAATACTGTTGCATTGGCAATCTTAATCATTTACCTGTAAATTTTGTAATTATATTAGAACCTTCATTTCTAAGTGTATAGCTTAGTGGAGAACCAAGATCTCGGCCAGTAGGATTTTCGAAATCTATTTGGAGCAGTCTGATTAATTCCCCTTCCTTCTCTTACCAGTAAACTACACAGACTACTCAGGCTTGATTTATTGTTTTCATATATTCTTAGTAGTTCCTCATTGGATATTTTCTGCTTTCCTCACATTTAATGTGTACATCTCCAAACTTTACAATGGCAGTTTATTATTCCTTCATTTGAGTAAATCAAATGAAGGAATAATAAATCAGGGGAAAAGAGAAAGCAAGTGCGCAAGATTAATGTCCAGAAACGTCCAAACTGTCTGGCCCTTTATACAGTTTCATGATCAACACTCAGTTTTCCCAGATATAAAATAGAATCCAATGCGTCCCTGACCCTAGATCTCTGCTCCACTGAGTTTTACCACACAGGTTATGTTTCTATTTTCTTTCCCTTATTCCCTAAAATGAACAAGCTCACGTTTATCTACTTGGAACTCCCTCACTCCTCCATGTCCTCATGTACGGTCATCAAATTGTCACATCCCTCTGTATCCATGGCTATATAAAAATGTATATATAATATGGAATGCTTTGTCACAGGGAGTGGTTAAGTCAGAGAACATTGCATCTTTTAAGTGAAAAGTGGATAAATATTTGAAGCAGAGGATGATGCAGGGCTATTGGGAAAGCAGGGAGCAGTGGGATAGTTTTGGATAGCTCTAGCAGAAAATGGCACAGACACAATGGGGTGAATGGGCTCCTCCCGTGATATAAACCCCCATTATTCTATAGGTCCCAATACTAATGCTGGTGTATACCACAAGTTGCAGCAGGCCAAGAAACAGCCAGTTACCCCTACTCTCAGCCATGCCCCTATCTATGCTGTCTTTGTCCCATTAATATCATGGGTCTGCATCAATAGAGCAAATCTCATACCCGGCACTTTATCAAACACATCTGAGCTATGGAACAGGAAGTCACTCAATGCAGTAAATACAGCTGAACTGAAGCATTGTAAAGAGGATCAGGTCAATTACTGAACTGGTAAAGTATGAGATTATCATTTAGAGCAAGAAACAAAAAGGTGAAAATGGTCAACTGGGATTCTGAAAACAGGAGAGTTGTGTGGGATTAGTTCTTATATCCCTGGAAAAGAAAGCTGCAACAAGACTATGGCGAGTAAGCTGGAGAGACCAAAGCCTGGACTACACTTTTGTTATGGTACAATACTGTAAGCTGCAGCACTGGATAAGAGACATTGTACAGCTTGATCAAAGCAAAATTTCTCTTTACTTACTGTGGACACTTTGCTCACTACATTTCGTGCCACACCGAGGCCTTGTGCAAAGATTCGAGCAGCGATAAATGCCCTCGTCACCTGAAGCTTCAGCTTGCGTGGTACGTCTCCAAACGGCTTCAGCTGCTCCGTATATTTGCTAACGCATTCCAGGTATTCTTCCGTGAAACGGTACTGAGGGTTGACCAACTGAAACATCCGCTCCAGGAGACGGTCCCAGAAGTCACTTAGCATGTCGTTCAGGTTTAGATTTCCAAACATGTAGTACTTCTTCAACTCCTTAAACAGGTCCTGAAATACCTCCGAGTTTTGCGTATACAGTTGACCATAAGTCCGTACAAACATGTCATTCAAGGATTTCTCTGCATTTTCCAACAGCTCCTTGAAGAATTCTGTGGAAAATGAGTGATCAAGTTTTAATGACATCCATTATTTGATGATTGGTTCAATTTAGTCAACAATTTCTAACATGAATATTCATACCCATTATAACAGACATAATTAGACAGTTAAAATGCCGTTCCAGTAATTGAGCTGCAGGAATCGACAAACAAGGACACACTGACCCAGGGATCACTCACTCACTCACTCCCTGGTCAGACTCCTCTTCTTCTTAGGTAGTCCCTCGGAACCGAGGATGACTTGCTTCCACATTAAGAATGAGTTCTCAGGTGACTGATGAGTCCAATACGGGACCTACAATCTGTCACAGGTGGGGCAGACGGTGGTTGAAGGGGCGGGTGGGTGGGTGGGGTGCTTGGGTTGACGTGCGCTCTTTCCGCCCACCCCCCCCCCCCACTTTAAGGGTCATCATTATGCTTAACGATTTTATAACAGCAACCGTCTTCCAGGTTACTGCCAACCCATGCAGAGGTGGTGAATGGCACATATTCAATGCAAGTTCCTTCTTTAACCCTTTTCCAATCATTACATGATGCACAGGAAGGACAGAAGGATCACTCCCTCCCTGATCAGACTGACCCAAGGATCACTCACTCCCTCCCTGATCAGACTGACCCAGGGATCACTCCCTCACTCACTGGTCAGACTGACCCAGGGATCACTCCCTCACTCACTGGTCAGACTGACCCAGGGATCACTCCCTCACTCACTGGTCAGACTGACCCAGGGATCACTCACTCCCTGGTCAGACTCCTCTTCTTCTTAGGTAGTCCCTCGGAACCGAGGATGACTTGCTTCCACATTAAGAATGAGTTCTCAGGTGACCTGATGAGTCCAATACGGGACCTACAATCTGTCACAGGTGGGGCAGACGGTGGTTGAAGGGGCGGCTGGGTGGGTGGGGTGCTTGGGTTGACGTGCGCTCTTTCCGCTGTTTGCGCTTGGCTTCCGCTTGCTCCCAGCGAAGAGACTCGAGGTGTTCGGCGCCTTCCCGGATGCTTCTCCTCCACTTTGTGCGGTCTTGGGCCAGGGATTCCCAGGTGTCGGTGGGGGTGTTGCACTTTTTCAAGGAAACTTTGAGGGTGTCCTTGAAGCGTTTCCTCTGCCCACCTGGGGCTCTCTTTCCGTGTCGGAGCTCCGAGTAGAGCGCTTGTTTTGGGAGTCTCGTATCGGGCATGCGGACGATGTGACCCGTCCATCGGAGCTGATCGAGCGTGGTCAAAGCTTCAATGTTGGCCTGAGCGAGAACACTGATGTTGCAGGATCTTGCAGAGGCAGCGTTGGTGGTACCACTCCAGTGCTTTGAGCTGCCTGCTGTACATGGTCCATGTCTCTGAGGCCTACAGGAGGGCGGGTATCACTGCTGCTCTGTAGACCATGAGCTTGGTGCTGGGTTTGAGGTCCTGGTCTTCAAACACTCTCTTCCTCAGGCGACCGAAGGCTGCACTGGCACACTGAAGGCGGTGTTAGACTTCGTCATCGACGTCTGCCCTTGTTGACAGTAGGCTCCTGAGGTATGGAAAGTGGGCCACGTTGTCCAAGGCCTTGTCATGGATTTTGATAATCGGGGGCAGTACTGTGTGGTGGGGGCAGGTTGGTAGAGGACCTTTGTCTTCTGGATGTTTAGTGTAAGGCCTATGCTCTCGTATGCTTCGGTGAATGTGTTGAGGATGGTTTGGAATTCGACCTCAGAGTGTGCGCAGATGCAAGCGTCGTCTGCATATTGTAATTCAATGGCAGAGGATGGGATGACCTTGGATCTGGACTGGAGGTGACGGAGGTTGAACAGTTTCCCGTTTGTTCTGTAAATTAGCTCCACTCCAGCGGGGAGCTTACTGAGGGTGAGATGGAGCATTGCAGCAAGGAAGATCGAGAAGAGCTTTGGTGCGATGACACAGCCTTGCTTGACCCTCGTCCATACATGAATTGGGTCTGTGGTGGATCCGTTGGTCAGGATCATGGCTTGCATGTTGTCATAAAGCAGGCGGAGGATGTTAACAAACTTTTGAGGGCAGCCGAATTTGAGGAGGACACTCCATAATCTCTCACGGTTGACAGTGTCGAAGGCCTTTGTGAGGTCAAAGAAGGCCATGTACAGCGGTTGGTGCTGTTCCCTGCATTTCTCTTATAGTTGACACGCGGCGAAGATCATGTCAACTGTGCCCTTTAGTGGGCGGAAAATGCATTGCGACTCTGGGAGGAGCTCTTCAGCCACTCACTCACTCACTAGTCAGACTGACCCAGGGATCACTCACTCCCTGGTCAGACTGACCCAGGGATCACTCCCTCACTCACTGGTCAGACTGACCCAGGGATCACTCGCTCCCTCCCTGGTCAGGCTGACCCAGGGATCACTCCCTCACTCACTGGTCAGACTGACCCAGGGATCACTCCCTCATTCACTGGTCAGACTGACCCAGGGATCACTCCCTCACTCACTGGTCAGACTGACCCAGGGATCACTCGCTCCCTCCCTGGTCAGGCTGGCCCAGGGATCACTCCCTCACTCACTGGTCAGACTGACCCAGGGATCACTCCCTCATTCACTGGTCAGACTGACCCAGGGATCACTCACTGGTCAGACTGACCCAGGGATCACTCCCTCACTCACTGGTCAGACTGACCCAGGGATCACTCACTCGCTCACTGGTCAGACTGACCCAGGGATCATTCACTCACTAGTCAGATTGACCCAGGGGTCACTCCCTCACTCCCTGGTCAGACTGACCCAGGGATCACTCCCTCACTCACTGGTCAGACTGACCCAAGGATCACTCGCTCCCTCCCTGGTCAGACTGACCCAGGGATCACTCCCTCACTCACTGGTCAAACTGACCCAGGGATCACTCCCTCACTCACTGGTCATGGTGTGGAGATGCCGGTGTTGGACTGGGGTGGACAAATGTAAGAAGTCACACAACACCAGGTTATAGTCCAACAGTTTTATTTGAAGTCACAAGCTTTCGGAGCGCTGCTCCTTCGTCGGGTGAAGTGGAGAGATGCATAAAGACACAGCTTATATAGTCAGAGAATAATGTCAGATGATTACAGGTAATCTTTCTAACTGCCATTTATCACACCTCGGCAGAGAGATAATCACAGCAATCAAAGGTGTGAATGGTGTCCAAACAGGTCAGTCAGGAAAACATTACATCAAAGAACAATGAGGTGGGGTCACAAGGGGTAAAATGTTGCAGATGCTGGGGGGCCAGAGGGGGCAGTATCGGAGCTTCAGGATTGCTTCGAACGCACTGATTGGGGCATGTTTGCCCACAATGACATCGAGGAATTCGCATCCACAGTGCTATTCTACATCAACAGCTGCGTCGAGGTCGTCACGACCCACAAAAATATCAGGTCATACCCCAACCAGAAACCCTGGATGAACGGAGAGGTCCGCTCACTGTTGAAAGCACGCGACGCAGCATTTAAATCTGGCGACGCGGCGGCTTACAGAGCAGCTAGGACCAACCTAAAAAAGGGTATCAGGACTGCCAAATGGAAACAGACACTGCGGATAGAGGATCACTTCCGCAACAACTCGGACCCCCGGCGCATGTGGCAAGGCATCCAGGCCATCACTGACTACAAGGGCAAAAACACCAGTCCCCCGGTCAGCGACGCCGCCCTTCCGGAGGAGCGTAACAACTTCTACGCTCGCTTCGACAGGGACAACAAGGAGCCGGCTACCAAAGCCTTGCCACCCCCGGAAGACCAGGTGCTCACTCTGTCGACCTCCGACGTAAGGGGCGCTTTACGCAGAGTGAACACACGAAAGGCTACTGGACCGGATAGCATCCCTGGACGGGTACTCAAGGAATGTGCTGATCAGCTGGCTGATGTCTTCACCGCCATCTTCAACCTGTCATTGGCCCAGGCAGTAGTCCCTACATGCTTCAAGACCGCCACCATCATTCCTGTGCCTAAACAAGCGGCTGTGACGTGTCTGAACGACTATCGACCTGTCGCACTCACACCCATCATAATGAAGTGTTTCGAGAGACTGGTCTTAGCCCACATCAAAGCCAGTGTTCCTGCCTCCCTTGACCAACACCAGTTTGCCTATCGGGCAAACAGATCAACGGAGGATGTAATCACAACTGCTCTACACTCGGCACTGAATCACCTAGATGGTAAGGAGACCTACATCAGAATGTTGTTTATAGACTACAGCTCAGCATTCAACACTATCGTCCCCAACAAGCTGGCCACCAAACTCCAAACTCTTGGCCTGAACACTTCCCTCTGCAACTGGACCCTGGACTTCCTAACAAACAGACCCCAGTCTGTCAAATTAGGCAACCACACCTCCCCCCCTCAACCCTGAACACGGGGGCCCCACAAGGATGTGTGCTGAGCCCCCTCCTCTACTCCCTCTTCACCCACGACTGTGTGGCTGTTCATGGTTCCAACACCATCATCAAGTTTGCAGATGACACCATGGTAGTAGGCCAGATCACCAACAACGATGAGTCAGCCTACAGGGAGGAGGTCCAGCATCTCGTGAAGTGGTGCGCCGACAACAACCTGGCCCTTAACACCAAGAAAACAAAGGAAATAATCGTGGACTTCAGGAAGTCCAAAGGCGGAAGTCACACCCCCATCCACATCAATGGGGCGGAGGTGGAAAGGGTGGCCAGCTTTAAGTTCCTCGGAGTCCACATCACGGAAGACCTCTCCTGGTCCCTCAACACCTCCTCTCTGATGAAGAAGGCCCAGCAGCGCCTATATTTCTTGAGGAGGCTGAAGGGATGTAATCTGTCACCCCCGATCCTCTCTAACTTCTACCGCTGCACTATAGAGAGCATCCTGACAAACTGTATCACGGTATGGTACGGCAGCTGTAGCTCCCATGACCGGAAAGCCCTGCAGCGGGTAGTCAAAACTGCCCAACGCATTACCGGCACCCAGCTACCGACCATAGAACATATATATCAGAAACGCTGCCTACGGAGGGCACGGTCCATCATCAAAGACCCTACCCACCCCAGCCACAGTCTGTTCGCCCTCCTACCATCTGGAAGACGCTACAGATGCATTCGCACCCGTACGACCAGATTTAGGAACAGCTTCTTTCCCAGGGCTGTCATCCTACTGAACTCCACAAATAAACACTAAAGCCTGCACATCTGCCGATGCACTTTATTATGGTCATATTTATGCTAATATATATGTACAAATGTATGTTGAAATGTTTAAGTGTCCTAATCCAAATTGTACACTCTCGGGAGCCGCAAGCCTACATTTCGTTGTACTGCACTTGTGCACTAACAATGACAATAAAAGTTGATTTGATTTGATTTTGTCTGTATGGAAAACAAAAAACATTTTCTTTGCTGGAAATCACAGCAGGTCTGGCTGCATCTGTGTAGAGAGAACAAGCCAACGACGACTCGAGCCTGGATGACCCTACGTCAGGTGGGGTTACATGTAGCGTGACATGAACCCAAGATCCCAGTTGAGGCCGTCCTCATGAGTGCGGAACTTGGCTATCAGTTTCTGCTCTACGATTTTGCGTTGCCGTGTGTCTCGAAGGCCGCCTTGGAGAATGCTTACCCGAAGATCGGAGGCGGAATGTCTTTGACTGCTGAAGTGTTCCCCGACTGGGAGGGAACACTCCTGCCTGGCGATTGTTGCGCGGTGTCCGTTCATCCGTTGTCGCAGTGTCTGCATGGTCTCGCCGATGTACCATGCTCCGGGGCATCCTTTCCTGCAACGTATGAGGTAGACAGCATTGGCCGAGTCACATGAGTATGTACCATGTACCTGGTGGGTGGTGTCCTCACGTGTGATGATGGTATCTGTGTTGATGATCTGGCATGTCTTGCAGAGGTTGCCGTGGCAGGGTTGTGTGGTGTCGTGGTCGCTGTTCTCCTGAAAGCTGGGTAATTTGCTGCGAACGATGGTCTGTTTGAGGTTAGGCGGCTGTTTGAAGGTGAGTAGTGGAGGCGTGGGGATGGCCTTAGCAAGGTGTTCGTCGTCATCGATGACATGTTGAAGGCTGCGAAGAACATGGCGTAGTTTCTCCGCTCCGGGGAAGTACTGTCCCGTGTTTGTCTTCTGAGGAGGTCTATGCGATTTTTTGCTGTGGCCCGTCAGAACTGTCGATCGATGAGTCGAGCGTCATATCCCGTTCTTACGAGGGCGTCTTTCAGCGTCTGTAGGTGTCCATCGCGCTCCTCCGGTTACGCAGCTGAAATTGGCAACTCAGGAATGTGTCCCGCCCCCACCGCCCAATGGGAGTTACCATGTGGGATAGCTCTGAGCCACATATCAGGAAAGTCGCTAGATCTACGCCGGGTCTGTGCCAATCAGAATGACATTGCCTCAGTGAAATGATCAGGTGAGGGAGGGAACAGGCAGCTCCCATCACCCCATCATGGTTTCACCACCCCAGTTCCAAATCCACAGGTATGGCAGTCAGATGGAAAGATTTGGGCTCAGTTGTAAAGACTCCATATGATCAATTAGCCTGCAGTCACATCATCCAAGGTCATACATGATGCATGGTCATTTGGAGCGGTACGAATGTAACTGTACCCCAGTAACAATCTAAAAACACACACACACACAGAAAGTTGCTTTGGATTCAAAGTCAAAGAATGAAGATCTGTTCAAATCCAAATTAAGTACTCCCATCTCTGACTTCTTCACACAGTGATTGCTGGATCTCAGATGGCCTCAAAGGGCAGGACTTTACCAATAGGGAACACAAGCCAAGTAGTAACTGTGCTTACAGCTCCCAGCAAGCAGTTCAAAACGACATAGCAGAGGCTTGGGGGGTGGGTCACTGCAAACCCTCTGGAATGCAGAGAACCTAAAAAATGTTTCATTTTCAGGGTGAGGAGAGAACTGAACTATCTAAATGCATCAAATTTGCAGGATTAGAACCAAATTATACTTCATAATAAAATAGTCAAATTGGCTATTAACTATGGGATGATTCCATTAATAACTCAATATTTTCCTCAGTTTCTGCTTCATTATCTCCAAATGCTGAATTTGTCTAGAAAAGAACAGAGGAGAAAGCTCCAGCAATAGAATTAAACTTTCAGCTCATCTAGTTTTAACAGGAGGGAGAAGGAAAAGCTGCAGTTCTGTTGCACTCAAAAGGACAGAGGAAGAGATAAACCGAATCCGTTCAGAAATAACAGGCATGGTTTGTATATTGCTATATACACACACAAATTCAAAATGTTTAGCCAAATTCCTTTAATGAGAGTTTAGTTCAGAAGAAACTTCAAAGCAGTTTCCTGCAACAGAGGCTTCGTAAGCTAGCTAGTAGACAGGACTATAACTCTCTAACCATTATAACAGACCTCAACAGGAAATACCAGCCATGGGAACTAGTGCTCGAGGTTCATTTGAGTTTAGACAGGGGACCATAAACCTTCAAAAATCAATCTTCCTTAGCCTGGGTCAACTGGGTTTCAAACCCAACAGGGACCAGGAGGAGCAAATTATCAAGTTAACAAAAATCCCTAAAAACAAAGGCCCCACTATGAACAGTATGAATGAATACAGATAGGTTAGAAATTGTTCACTTCCACAAGCTCAGAAGTAGTTTTAAGTCACTTAGACCATACTGGAATGTACAGATTGCAAGCTACCAAATCAAATGATATTAGCAAAGTGAAATTAGCAACTTAAAACAAGAATGAAATCCTGCATCTGCTCAGTGACGGAAACTCCCACAGCTGAACAACAACAAATTAGATCTTTAATCAAAATTTCAAGAACATGGTGCGAGGCTGTCTTTTTAAAATAATTCACAGGAATTTGCAATTTTCTGGCATCAGAATGTTGCAATTACTCCATCAGGAGGGGCAGCTGAGAGAGGGCGATACTGTTATAGTACATCGTGCGTGTACGCTACACAGCTGGATCGAGGGGTTTATCCTGACTGACCCTGATACAGTTGTATCGAGGGGAATATCATACCCTGTGCAATCACCAACACCTCCACCAATCGCAGCTTGCACCCCCCTTCACATCTGTGACAAAGCCTCCAGCCGCAACACTTCAACAGTCTGGAATTCCCTCACCAAACCCCAGTGCCCTGCTTGATTACTCCCCACTCAAAAATCTATGACTACACCTCGAGTCACTTCCCTTAAACGTCTCACAGGCATCTCTGTTCATGCTTTCCCACCCAGACACGTTCTAATACATTAAACACACCAATGTAAATGCAACCTGTTGCCTCACACAAGCTGCCCTACCGTTCAAGGCCAGGGAGCAGTGCATTTTAAAAGCATCTTCTGTAAACATGTTAAGATGGTTCCCCTACTTGCATTCCAACATTACAGATCAGTGGTAGAAGCTACCGAGGGCCTTCATCAGTTTCATCAATTTATCTTAGAATCTCATCATCTTGCCCCAGAAATGCAGGGTGAGATGAACAAACTATATAGTTCCAATTTCAAACTGGTGGTTCTGAGGCAGAAATACAAAATGTGAGCAGGATCAACTAGACAAGTATCCAGTTTTACTCTGTTCTGATGAAGGGTCCCAGACCTGAAATGTTAACTCTGTTTCTCTCTCCATGGATGCTGCCTGGCCTGCTGAGTATTTCCAGCATTTTCTGTTGTTAACCCAGTTTTACTCCTTCATTTATGACACACAGTTCTTTTAATTACCAATAAACTCAATGCCTCAAGACTCTAGTCTGGATCCAGTACTCTTCTGGATTCATAATATGCAGGCAGATGTCTCGTGGCTACAATGCTCGTTGCAGTTAATGCACAGGGACATTCTCACTGGAGGTTGTAATGTGAGTTTGATCTTTTTCTTTAATGTGCAACTGTGGAACAATAGAAATCCCCAAAAGTCCAGAAATTCACTGTTCTAGCAGCAGTCTTCATAGAATGAGCAAACAAAATCTCATACACAGCCAAATATAGTTTCTGGTACAGACATTCGAGAGGAGCTAAAAACCCAGAGGAAAATCTTCACGTCACTGAAAAATACTGAACAGTCTAGGGCAACTAGGGATGGGCAATAAATGCTGGCCTTGCCAGCGACGCCTACATCCCATGAACGAATAAAAAAATGTTTTAAGAACAATGTTAGTAGAATATTGAAGGGTTTGAGGAGAGGAGCGAGCGAGATTATTCTACGTGGGATATTAAAGGGTACAGGGAGTGATCAAGAGAGTGGGACTAGATTAGGTGGCATAGACTTGATGGGATGAATGGCCTGTTTGTGTGCTGGAACATTCTACGATTTGATGAACTGACTGCCAATCATGAATTCTTTCCAGTGTTCCCTTTTTAGCAAAATCAAAACTGGTGGAAAGGCAGGATTAGTTATTCCAGGAGTGCCACAAAGAAACAAAACAGACAAGGATTCACAACACGTCGATTTCCTTCAAAATGGTGCAGTGTCTAAAGTAGGTCAGTTGTAAAGTTTGTTTAAAAAAAGTGTGTTGTTACTGTGACCCTACTGTACTGCCGGAGGTTAGTAAAGGAACACCGCCTAATCACATTGCATCACACTCCAGAAGATTTATTCACCATAACCTGAACTGCACTCACTGGCATTTGCTAATGTGCTGGAGACATTTTTATATACAATCCTCCATCGACTTGAAACAAAACCTAGAAAATAGTCCAAGTACAACAGTCAAGTCTCTTGGAAATGCCCAGTGTTTTCTGGTGTGTCTGAGGCCTTCATCGTGTAATATGGAACCATGTCTTTGGCAGAGTCACGCACACATGGGAAAAGCACCGCACCCTGCAGCTGTTCTACAGCTGAGATGGATAACATAGAGCTCGAACCCGACAGATAAAGGGAATTTAGGCAAAATAAACCAAGGATCTGCATTCCTAGTGTGAAAGCTAAAACAAAAGAGACAGCAGACAGACACCAGAAAAGCATTCTGCTCAGCGCTTTTATCTAAAGCTCTTTGTTTTCATGGATTAAGCTTTATTTACCCGAGTTTCAAAACCAAATTGTTCTGAAACTTAAGACAGAACTTGAAACCAGAGCACATTCTAGAGTCTGGCGAGAGCTCCTGCTGCAACATTATTTTTCTCACAGCTTGCTGTGAGCTCATTGCTTCTCCACCCCATGAAGTGTCACGGACAAGATGACATTAATGCATCCACAGTGTATTCTGCAGCTGGGCTACACAACTTACTTCAAAAATTCAGCTAATTAAAATTAATTAATGGCATACAGCTCACTGAATTCCAACGCACTGCACCATTGAGTGGCAAAACTCCTAATTCAACAAAGTTACGTTCCTGATGTTAGTCAGAATGGGGCGATACTGGGCAGATGTATGGCGTTTCCCCCCACAACAGGGATAGAGATCGAAAAGATGGGGAGGTGGGGGGGGGAGGAAAGAAGAAAGTCAGTGACACCATTATCACACCCCACTTACACTGCCAAGCAGCAACTGTAGAGACTGGAAAGGAGCTCTATTTAACAAGGGGAGGGAAAGGATAAAACAGCTCAAATTCTGACTAGCAACCTAGGAGACACCTCATATACAAACGCAGTGTTACATGAGGGAGGAATGTTGGCCAGGACCTCCTTGCTCTTCAACAAAAACTATGAGATCTCTTGCATCCAGCTGAGATGGCAGGCAAAGTCTCAAAGACAGAAGCTCTGATAAAACTATACTCCCTCAGTGTCACACTGAAGGGACAGCCTACATTATGTGCTCAGGACCAAAGTGGGGCTTACATAAGAACATAAGAAATAGGAGCAGGAGTAGGCCAATCGGCCCCTCGAGCCTGCTCCGCCATTCAATAAGATCATGGCTGATCTGATCCTAACCGCCAATCTACTATCACAGAACCATCTCCTGAATCTAACAGAATTAGACACGAAATAGGAGCAGGATCAGGCTACACGGACCCTGGGCCCGCTCCGCTACCCACAGGGCCATGACCGATCCGAACCTAGACTCATGTCCAAATTCCTGCCCGCTCCCCGTAACCCTTAATTCCCTTTACTTCTAGGAAACTGTCTATTTCTGTTTTAAATTTATGTAATGATGTAGCTTCTACAGCTTTTTGGGGCAGCATATTCCATGGACCTACCACCCTCTGAGTGAAGTAGTTCCTCCTCATCTCAGTTTTGAAAGAGCAGCCCCTTATTCTAAGACTATGCCCCCTAGTTCTAGTTTCACCCATCATCGGGAACATCCTCCCCGCATCCACCCGATCCAACCCACAACCCACAACCATCCGACTCCGAGGCAAATGCTACCAACTGAGCCAGGGTAATATTTAGACAGCCATGACCATCTCCCACACTTTCTCAATAGCCAGTCATGCACGATAGACAGATCAAATACTCCTCTAAGATGGGCCTTCATTGGCTGGAAAGCTATTGGGATGTCCTGAGGTCGTGAAAGGCACTATATAAATAGAAAGTGTAATGATATCAGCAAATAGTGATGTTATTTGCCTGTTTGATTATGATGCCTTATCAGCATGTTTGCATGTATTGATTACTTATGCCTGACCAGCAGAGGTCATGTGACAGAGACAAGCAGTTTGGTTTAGTTTCAGTTTCGTTCTAGATGCATCACTAGCTTGATGTCTCCTGTAAATGCTGTATAAAGAGTTGAACAAGCTTTAGATTAAAAGACATTGGCCTAGAAATTCACTTGGGCGCGGGCAGCTCGCTCGCGCCCAAAAGTTAGCGCTGGGCGGGGAGGCATTAGCGCACGCCGTATATTCGTCTTCTGCGCCCCAATTCGGAAGCGGGCGCTATACCAGGGTGTGCCCGCCTCCGTTTGAGGCGCTGCAACTGAATATTGGCGCGCTAGTTGCCGCAGCGCCACCCGATGCGGTGCGGCAGGCTGCGGTACTGCAGGCCTCCTCCTTCTCTTAAGGGGGAGGTGCCTGCTACGGCCGGAGCCCCGATCGCGAGTGCCGGCAAAAGAGCCCGGCACAACGGAGAAGTGCCGGGCTCCACAGAAACCAGCCGGCAATGCCGCGGGGGGGGGGGGGGGGGTGGAGGAGGCCAGGGAAGGAGGTGCGGGCAGGCGGCCGCCGAAAAAGTGGCCGGCCGCACCTTCAGCTTTAAAGCGCCCCACTATGGCAGCAGGACGGCCCCGTTTTCTGTTCGCTGTTTGCGCCCGCTTCGGAGGAGGCGGGCGCAAATAAATATGGGGATCGGCGCGGTTTCGGGGCGTTACAGGCCACCGCGCACACCGATGACGTCATCGATCCCGGCGCAGCACTAATGGCTACCGCCGCCAATACCGCTGCACTCAATTTCCGCGCTACCACCCCGCCGGCGCAAAAGACCTCTTTAGGCGCTAAGTGGGCGCAAGGCCCACTGAATTTCTAGGCCATTCTCTTTCATAAATGTCTCGTCATTGAACCCACAAAGAAATCAATACATGGTGTCAGAAGTGATTGAAAGAGATGAAGAGAAAAAATCTGAAGTTAAATCAGCTCTCCACAAATTAGCAAGCCAAAAGAGAACATCGTTGCTTCCCATTGGAGAATAGCTAACGAAGTGAAAAATGGAAGGTTTACACCCACCGGCGACGCTTCAGTTGACAGGTAATGTGGCTGAAAATTGGAGGAGATTCAAACAACGTGTGGGGTTGTATTTAGCGGCAATCGGAGCTGACGAGAAAAGTAATAAAAAGAAATCGTCACTGTTCTTACATGTTGTGGGTGATGAAGCGCTGGAGGTGTATAATAACTTCACATTCGCTGCTAATGGAGACAAAATGAAGCTAGATAAAATAATGGAACAGTTTGAGGCCTACTGCATACCTAAACGTAACGTGACGTTTGAGAGGCACAGATTTTTCACATGTGTACAGAAAACGGGTGAGAATATTGATCAGTATGTGACTGAACTGAGAAACCGAAGCAAAACATGTGAATTTGGGGGACTGACAGACTCACTGATAAAAGACAGACTGGTGTGTGGTATTCCAGATAATGGTCTAAGGGAAAGACTGCTAAGAGAGCAAGATCTAGACCTGGGAAAAGCCATAGCACTGTGTAGGGCTACAGAGACTGTGAAGTTGCAGGCAAAGGAGCTGTTCAGTGACAATAGCTGCAACGTGGATGCAGTGAGAATGAACGGACACAAACCGGTTAACAAAAAGAGCGCCAATGTGAAAAGAGGCATGGCCAGCGAACGAAAATGAAAGCGACAATCGAAAGTCATGTAGTCGATGCGGTACACAGCATCCACCAAGAAAGTGACCAGCATATGGTAAAACATGCAATAGTTGCAACAAGAACAACCATTATGCCCGTTGCTGTAAGAACCAAATGCAACAAAGCAAGGTCCATGCAGTAGATGAAAGCGACATAGAGGAGTTCTATGTAGATGTTGTGTCTGAAAACAAAAAAGAAGAGGCTGGATGTTGACACTAAAAGTGAATGACATACACATTCCATTTAAATTGGATACTGGAGCACAAGTTAATGTGATATCAGAGACTGATTTTAAGAAAATTAGACCCAGACCAAAGATACATGGAATCAAAGTGAAAGTGACAGGATACTCAGGTACTGAAATACCAGTGAAAGGAAGATGCATTGTCAAAGTGACACACAAGGACAGAGAGCACACGTTAGCATTAATCGTGGTGCCAAAGGAGGTGCAAGCCATACTAGGTTTAAAAGCCTGTGAGAGACTGAACCTGGTAAAGAGAGTCCTCGTTGTGGAAAGCGAAGGAGAGACAGTCTATGATGAACTCATGAAAGAGTACAAAGACCTATTTAAGGGTCTAGGCTGGATTCCAGGAGAACACACGATCAGAGTAGATAAAAGTATGACACCGGTCATACATCCATGCAGAAAAGTTCCGTTTGCTCTTCAAAAGCAACTGAAGGCAGAGTTGGACAGGATGGAAAGCCTGAACGTGATTCAGAAGATAGATGAGCCAACTGAGTGGGTGAGTTCCCTCGTCGTAGTGGACAAAAAGAATGGAAAGCTCAGAATTTGCCTGGATCCAAGAGATCTAAACAGAGCAATAAAGAGAGAGCACTTCAAGCTTCCTACACGTGAGGAAATCATGGCACAGTTTGCAAATGCAAAATATTTCAGCAAGTTAGATGCATCATCAGGATTTTGGCAGATGAAGCTGGACGAAGCAAGTTCAAGACTGTGCACGTTCAACAGTCCATTTGGCAGATACAGATTCCTAAGGTTACCATTTGGCATTGCCTCAGCTCCTGAAGTGTATCACAAGACTATCCATATGATCTATGAGCACCTGGAGGGAGTTGATACATCAATGGATGACATCATAGTATGGGGAACCACGAGAACTGAGCATGACGAGAGACTGAAAAAAGTGCTGGAAGCAACAAGGAAAACAAACCTGAAGCTGAATAGAGAGAAATGCCAGCTCGGGGTGACAGAACTGACATTCGTGGGAGATATCCTTAGCGGTGAGGGCGTCAGACCAGATCCCAGAAAGGTGTACGCCATTGAGAATATGCCAAAGCCACAATGCAAAAAGGACGTGCAGAGGTTTAATGGAATGATCAACTACATGGGGAAATTCATATCCAACCTCTCAGAAAAGATGGCGCCACTGAGAAGACTAACTGAAAAGAACATAGAATGGGAATGGAATCATGAGCATGAGAAGTCATGGAGCGATCTAAAGAAACTGCTCACAGAGGAACCAGTTCTGAGGTTTTATGACCCAGCGAGACCCATCAAGATATCATCAGATGCATCACAGAGTGGGCTCGGTGCCGTTCTTCTGCAAAAATATGACTACTGGCAACCTATTGCATATGCATCGCGCTCAATGACAGGCGCGGAGACGTGATATGCTCAAATAGAAAAGGAGCTGCTCAGCATCACATACGCCTGTGAAAGATTTCACCAGTTTGTGGCAGGACAAGCAATCAGTGTAGAGACTGACCATAAGCCCTTGATTGCATTGTTCCAAAAGCCACTAAATAGCTGTCCGCTTAGAATACAAAGAATGATGATCAGGCTGCAACGCTATACACTGAATGTTGCGTACACACTGGGTAAGCTGATGTATACAGCAGACACGTTGTCCAGAGCTGTTGACCCAAGTGAGCCCGCAAACACCACAATGGATGAAAAAGTGAATGCCTACGTGGGCATGATCACAAGTGCACTGCCCATAGCAGATGCAAAAATGGAGCTCATAAAGACTGAGACAAACAAAGATGAAACAATGAGACGACTGAGGAAAAGCATCTTGGATGGATGGCCCAACATGAAGCAAGACTGCTCACCTGACATGGCAGAGTACTGGAACTGCAGGGCGGAACTATCAGTGGTCGAAGACATCATCTACAAAGGAAGTAAAATAGTTATCCCAAAGAGTCTGAGAAAAGAGATGTTAAAAAAGATCCATGGAGGACATCTGGGAATCGAAAAGTGTAAGAAAAGAGCACGAGAGGTGATGTACTGGCCACGAATCAACCAAGATGTGACAAATGAGGTGTCAAACTACACAATATGCCTGAAATATCGAGCAAGCAATCCGGTAGAACCACTACAGCCACACCCAGCACCAGACAGACCTTACCAGAAGGTAGGCGCTGACCTATTCGTATGTCAAGGGAAGGACTATCTTGTAGTCACAGACTATTACTCCCTGTATCCAGAGGTTTGTAGACTGCACACCACCACTGCAGATGCTGTGATAACATGTATGAAAGCCATATTCTCCAGACATGGCGTGGCAAGCGAGGTCTTCACAGACAACGGACCCCAGTTTTACAATACAAGTTTCCGACACTTTGCCAAAGAGTGGGCCTTTGTCCACACAACGTCAAGTCCTCACTATCCACAGTCCAATGGACTAGTGGAAAAATCGGTCCAGACAGTGAAAAGACTGATGTACAAGGCAAAAGACAGTGGAACTGACTTCTACCAAAGCATGCTTGTATACCGCACAACGCCGCTCGAGTGTGGTAAGTCACCAGCCCAACTCCTGATGGGACGTCGGCTAAGGTCAAACCTACCCATCCCGGAGAACCTCCTGAAAACAAAAGAGGGGGAGAAAGTGAGGAAGTTCAAAGAGCAACAGAAAGAAAAGCAAAAGTACTACTATGACAGAGGAACACAAAACCTACCTGAACTCCACACTGGTGACCAAGTAAGGTTGAAAGACAAAACAAACACATGGACTCAGAAGGGAACTGTCCTGAGTGAAGTTCAACCAAGATCATACACCATTCAGACAGATGAGGGTGCTGTTCTGAGAAGAAATCGTCGAGATCTTCTCATGGGACCAGCCACAGCAGGTCAAGAGACTGATACTGTTGAACAACCTGATCACACAGCTGAGAAACCATCATCTGAGGCAACAACTCAGATTCAAGGACAATCAATCAGAAAATCCTCAAGACACGTGAAGCCTCCTGAGAGACTCACTGAGCAAATTTAAGGACTATTGTTATAGAAGGAAGTAATGTTATCTTATTCTTTCTTCAAGTTCTAGTGTATTGACATATTTCATGTGAACACACAAAGCAAGGTTAAAAAACCTTGATCATGATAATGATAATGTAAGTTCATTAAGTGTTACAGTTAAAATGCAGATTAATACAAAGAAAACATGTTGTTAGTTAAAAGTAAAATACTTTTGTTTTAAGAAAGGGAGATGTAATGATATCAGCAAATAGTGATGTTATTTGCCTGTTTGATTATGATGCCTTATCAGCATGTTTGCATGTATTGATTACTTATGCCTGACCAGCAGAGGTCATGTGGCAGAGACAAGCAGTTTGGTTTAGTTTCAGTTTCGTTCTAGATGCATCACCAGCTTGATGTCTCCTGTAAATGCTGTATAAAGAGTTGAACAAGCTTTAGATTAAAAGACATTCTCTTTCATAAATGTCTCGTCATTGAACCCACAAAGAAATCAATACAGAAAGTTTCTCATAACTTTTTCTTGGGGAGGTAAAGAAGAGCTGAAAAACTGATCTCAGTAGCCTCCTGCAAAAGAGATTTTTGTTAATGAAAGACAAAGGGGCCAAACCTCAATGCAGGATTAGATCAAGGATGAAAAAGAAACCAACAGCTAGAGAGGGTCAATATCCTAGAACAGAATCCATCCACTTTCCTATTCTCTGTGTACAAAAAGGTATTGGGGGTTCTCTCCCAGTCACCATAGTCTCCAGGAACTGGATCGATCACTTTCGGTGTTGAAGAGGAATTTTCCAGGCTTCCCTTCCGCATCCCCCCCCCCCCACCCCCAAAATCCACTTAGGGTTTTTTCTGTTTTTGCCTTTCCCAGGAGATTACTTGGTTCTTGGTGGGTGGGAGCGAATGAAGTCATAGAAACATAGAAGATAGGGGCAGGAGTAGGCCATTCGGCCCCTCGAGCCTGCTCCGCCATTCAATGAGATCATGGCAGATCATCCAAATTCAGTACCCTGTCCCTGCCTTCTCTCCATATCCCTTGATCTCTTTAGCCTTAAGAAATATATCTAACTCCTTCTTGAATATATTTAATGAATTGGCCTCTACTGCCTTCTGTGGTAGAGAATTCCACAGGTTCACCACTCTCTGGGTGAAGAGATTCCTCCTCATCTCTGTCCTAAATGGCTTACCCCTTATCCTTAGACTGTGACCCCTGGTTCTGGACTCCCCGGCCATCGGGAACATCCTTCCTGCATCTAGTCTGTCCAGTCCTGTCAGAATTTTATAAGTTTCAATGATATCCCCTCTCATTCTTCTAAACTCCAGCGAGTATAAGCCCAATCGTCCCTATCTCTCCTCAATTACAAAAATTCACAGCCCTCAGAGTGATGAAATTCATCCTCATCTCAAATGGCTGATCCCTTATCCAGAGACTATGCCCCCTAGTTCTACACTCTCCAGCCAGGGGAAACAACCTCTCAGCATCTACCCTGTCAATCCCGTTCAGAATCTTGTATGTTTCAATGAGATCACGTCTCATTCTTCTGAACTCCAGAGAGTATAGGCCCATTCTACACAATCTCTCCTCATAAGATAACCCTCTTATCCCAGGGATCAATCTAGTGAACCTTCATTGCAACACCTCTAAGGCATGTATGTCCTTTCTCAGATAAGGAGGGGAGCAAAACTGTGCACAGTACCCCAGGTGCAGTCTCACCAAAGCCCTGTACAATTGTAGCAACACTTCCTTACTCTTGTACTCCAACCCCCGTGCAATAAAGGCCAACATGCCATTTGCCTTCCTAATTGCTTGCAGTACCTGCATGCCAACTTTGTTTCCTGTACAAACCTGAGGAAACCTAAATCTCTCTGAACACCAACATTTAATAGTTTCTCACCATTTAAATAATATTTTCTTTTTCTATTCTTCCTACCAAAGTGAATAACCTCACATTTCTTCACATTATACTCCATCTGCCACCTTATTACCCACTCACTTACCCTGTTTTTATCCCTTTGCAGGCTCTTTGTATCCTCCTCACAGCTTAATTTTCCATCTAGCTTTGTATTTTCAGCAAACTTGGATACACTGCAGTCGGCCCCTTCATCCAAGTCATTAATATAGATTGTAAATAGCTGAGGCCCAAGCACTGATCCTTGCCACACCCCATTAGATACAGCCTGCCAACTGGAAAATGACCCGTTTATCTCTACTCTCTGTCGGTTAACCAATCCTCGATCCATGCTAATATATTATCCCAATCCCATGAGTCCTTATCTTGCGTAGCAACCTTATATGCGGCACCTTATTGAATGCCTTTTGGAAATCCAAATATAGTACATCCACTGGTTCCCCTTTATCTACTCTGCTAGTTACATCCTCAAAAAACTCTAATAAATTTGTCAAACATAATTTCCCTTTCATAAAACCATGTTGACTCTGCCTAATCCTGTTATGATTTTCTAAGTGCCCTGTTACCACTTCCTTAATAATGGATTCCAGCATTTTCCAGACGACTGATGTCAGGCTAACTGGCCTGTAGTTCCCCGTTTTCACTCTCCCTCCTTTCTTGAATCCTTTCTCTCAACTGTCTTTATGCCATCCTTTATTATCAGGGCTACACCCACTCCTTTTCAATTTTGCCCATCTCTTCTAAAAGTCAAGTACAGGAAACTTTTTTTTATCCGGCACCGACGGGACCGACGTGGTGCCGGTTCATCAAAAATTCCGGATAACCGAGAGCTATAGTAAAAGATACGGAGAGCTGAGAGCTCCGTATAAAGCAACAAACCCTGTTGCTTAGCAACAGGTGCAGAACAATGGCCACAAGTTCCAAGCGTCTCTGTAGCTTAGCAACAGCTGCAGCCACACCCAATTGCACAGCAACAGATCGAGGAAGGCAAGTAATATGAAGTAAAACTTACCTGAACCTACTCCTGAATTTTGCCGGTTAACCGAGATTTCCGGTTATTTAGGTGCTGGTAAATCGAAAGTTTCCTGTATCCTCAAATATTTAGTTCCCAACCTTGGTCACTCTGCAACCATGTCTCCACAATGGCTATTAGATCAAACCCATTTATTTCACTGATGCCCTATTATCTTTGTTAAGTTCTCTGTCACTTCATGACCCACTCTGCTTATTTTTAGCCAAATCACTACTCTGCTCCACAGCAGATAGAAATTAATACGTTTGATCTAATAGCCATAATGGAGATGTGGTTGCAAAGTGGCCAAGATTGGGAAATACATCTTCCAGGATACTTAACTTTTAGAAGAGATAGGCAAAATGGAAAAGGAGGGATAGCCCTGATAATAAAGGAAGTGATACAGTAGAGAGAAAGGATCTTAGATCCGGAAATCAAGTAGAAGAATCAGTTTGGGTAGAGCTAAGAAACAGCAAGGGGCAGAAAACATTGGTGGGAGTTGTTTATAGGCCCCCAAACAGAAACTGTAATGTAGGGCAGAGTACAAATCAGGAAATTAGAGGCGCATGTAACAAGGGTAATGGTAATACAGTGATCATGGGGGACTTTAATCTACATATATACTGGGCAAACCAAATTTGCAGTAATAGTGTGGAGGACGAATTCATGGAATGTATACAAGATAGTTTTCTAGATCAGTATGTTGAGGAACCAATGAAAGAACAGGCTATTTTTGATCCAGTATTGTGCAATGAGAAAGGGTTAATTAATAACCTTGCAGTAAAGGGGCCTTTAGGGAAGAGTGACCATAATATGATAGGATTTTATATTGAATTTGAAAGTGATTTAGTTAAATCCAAAACTAGGGTCTTAAATCTAAACAAAGCAAGCTACGTAGGTATGAGGGGTGAGTTGGCTACAGTAGCTTGGGAAACTACATTAAAAGGTATGACGGTAGACAAGCAATGGCTAGCATTTAAAGAGTTAATACACAATTTACAAATTACATTCCATTAAAGGCACAAAAACCCCAAAAGAAAAGTGGTCCAACCGTGGCTAACAAGAGAAGTTAAAGATAGCATTAGATCAAAGGAAGAGGCTTATAATGTTGCAAAAAATAGTAAGCCTAAGGATTGGGAGGATTTTAGAATTCAGCAGAGGAGGACCAAGAAATTGGTAAAGAAAGGGAAAATAGAATGAGAGTAAACTAGCGAGAGGCATAAAAACAGACTGTAAAAGCTTCTATAGGTATGTAAAAAGGAAAAGATTAGCGAAAGTAAATGTGGGTCCCTTACAGGCTGAGACAGGAGAAATTATAATGGGGAATAAGGAAATGGCAGAGAAATTTGAAAAATACTGTGTGTTTGTCTTCACGGAAGAAGACGTAAAACTTCCCGGAAATAATGGAGAACCAAGGCACTAGTGAGAATGAGGAACGGAAAGAAATTAGTAAAAAAAATAATACTGGAGAAATTAAAGGGACTGAAAGCCGACAAATCCCCTGGACCTGATGGCCTACATCCTAGGGTTTTGAAAGAGGTGGCTATAGAGATAGTGGATGCATTGGTTGTCATTTTCCAAAATTCCATAGATTCTGGAACGGTTCCCACTGATTGCAAGGTAGCAAATGTAACCCCACTATTTAAGAAAGGAGTAGAGAGAAAACGGGGAACTACAGACCAGTTAGCCTGACATCAGTAGTAGGGAAAATGCTAAAATCTATTATTAAGGACGTGGTAACAGGGCATTTCAAAAATAATAATAGGATTGGGCAGAGTCAACACGGATTTATGAAAATGAAATCATGTTTGACAAATCTACTAGAGTTTTTTGAGGTTGTAACTAGCAGAATAAGTAAGGGGGAACCAGTGGATGTGGTGTATTTGGATTTTCAGAAGGCATTCGATAAGGTGCCACACAAGAGGTTATTAAACAAAATTAGGGCTCATGGGATCGGGGTAATATACTAGCATGGATTGTGGATTGGTTAATGGATAGAAAACAGAGAGTTTGAATAAACGGGTCATTTTCAGGTTGGCAGGCTGTAACTAGTGGGGTACCACAAGGATCAGTGCTTGGGCCTCAGCTATTCACAATCTATATCAATGATTTGGATGAGGGGACCAAATGTAATATATCCAAGATTGCTGATGACACAAAGCTGGGTGAGAATGTGAGTTGTGAGGAGGATGCAAGGAGGCTTCAAGGGGATATAGACAGGCTAAGTGAGTGGGCAAGAACATGACAAATAGAATATAATGTGGAGAAGTGTGAAGTTACCCACTTTGGTAGGAAAAATAGAAAAGCAGAGTATTTTTTAAATGGTGAGAAATGGGAAATGTTGGTGTTCAGAGGGAACTGGGTGTCCTTGTACACGAATTACTGAAAGTTAAACTACAGGTACAGCAAGCAATTAGGAAAGCAAATGGCATGTTGGCCTTTATTACAAGAGGATTTGAGTATAAGAGTAAAGACGTCTTCCTGCAATTATATAGGGCCCTGGTGAGACCACACCTGGAGTATTGTGTACAGTTTTTGTCTCCTTACCTAAGGAAGGATATACTTGCCATATAGGGAGTGCAACGAAGGTTCACCAGACTGGATCCTGGGATGGGGGGTATTGTCCTATGAGGAGAGATTGAGTAGACTAGGCCTATATTCTCTGGAGTTCAGAAGAATGAGAGGTGATTTCATTGAAACATACAAAATTCTAACAGGGCTTGACAGGGTAGATGCAGGGAGGGTGTTTCCCCTGGCTGGGGAGTCCAGAACCAGGGATCACAGTCTCAGGATAAGGTGTCGGCCATTTAGGACTGAGATGAGGAGAAATATCTTCACTTAAGAGGGTGGTGAAACTTTGAAATTCTCTACCCCAGCGCTGTGGAGGCTCAGTTGTTGAGTATATTTAAGACAGAGATCGATAGACTTTTGAATATTAAGGGAATCAAGGGATATGGGGATAGTGCAGGAAAGTGGAGATGATGTAGAAGATCTGCCATGATCTTATTGACTGGCGGAGCAGGCTCAAAGGGCCAAATGGCCGACTCCTGCTCCTATTTCTTGTGTTATTATGTTCTTCCTTTGGGACGGGCTCCACAGGATAGATACTGTTCTCTGCAGCTGTGACCGGGAGTTCCGAAGGCTGTGTTGCTGGCTTGGTGCCAGGGTTAAGGATATCTCCTCGCAGCTGGAGAAGAATTTGGAGTGGGAGGCGGAGAATCTATAAAAGCTTCTATAGACATGTGAAGAGAAAAAGATTGGGGAAGTCAAGCGTGGGTCCCTTGCAGTCAGAATCAGGAGAATTTATAATGGGGAACAAAGAAATGGCAGACCAATTAAATACATACTTTGGTTCAGTCTTCACAAAGGAGGACACAAATAACCTCCCAGAGAGGTCGGGGAACATCATAATCATAATCATAATCAACTTTATTGTCATTGTTAGTGCACAAGTGCAGTACAACGAAATGTAGGCTTGCGGCTCCCGAGAGTGTACATTTAGATTAAGACATTTAAACATTCAACATTCATTTGGCTTGTAATACATTAACATAAACATAATAAAGTGCATTGGCAGATGTGCAGGCTTTAGAGTTTATTTGTGGAGTTCAGTAGGATGACAGCCCTGGGAAAGAAGCTGTTCCTAAATCTGGTCGTACGGGTGCAAATGCATCTGTAGCGTCTCCCAGATGGCAGGAGGGCGAATAGACTGTGGCTGGGGTGGGTAGGGTCTTTGATGATGGTCCGTGACCTCCGTAAACAGCGTTTCTGGTATATGTGCTCTATGGTCGGTAGCCGGGTGCCGGTAATGCGTTGGGCAGTTTTGGCTACCCGCTGCAGGGTCTAATGAGAGGGAGGAACTGAATGAAATCAGTATTTGTAGGGAAATGGTGCGAGGGAAATTGACGGGATTGAAGGCCGATAAATCCCCAGGGCCTGATAATCTACATCCTAGGGTACTTAAGGAAGTGGCCCCAGAAATAGTAGATACATTGCTGGTCATGTTCCAAAATTCTATAGACTCTGGAACAGTTCCCATGGATTGGAGGGTAGCTAATGTAACCCCACTATTTAAAAAAGGTGGTAGAGAGAAAACGGGGAATTATAGACCGGTAAGCCTGACATCGGTAGTGGGGAAAATGCTAGAGTCTATTGTAAAAGATGTAATAGCAGAGCACTTGGAAAAAAGTGACAGGATCGGACAAAGTCAACATGGATTTACAAAAGGTAAATCATGCTCGACTAATCTACTGGAATTTTTTGAGGATGTAACTGGTAGAATAGATAAGGGAGAACCAGTGGATGTGGTGTATTTGGACTTTCAGAAGGCTTTCGATAAGGTCCCGCATAAGAGATTAGCGTGCAAAGTTAAAGCATATAGGATTGGGGGTAAGGTACTGACTTGGATAGAGAACTGGTTGGCAGACAAGAAGCAAAGAGTTGGAATAAGCGGGTCTTTTTCCGAGTGGCAGGCAGTGACTAGTGGGGTACCGCAGGGATCGGTCCGAGGACCCCAGCTATTCACAATATATGTTAATGATCTAGACAAGGGAACTAGATGTAATATCTCCAAATTTGCAGACGACACAAAGCTGGCTGGGTGTGTGTGCTGTGAGGAGGATGCCGAGAAACTCCAGTATGATTTGGACAGGTTGGGTGATTGGGCAGATGCAGTATAATGTGGATAAATGCGAGGTTATCCACTTGGTGGCAAAAACAGGAAGGCAGATTATTATCTGAACGGCAATAAATTAGGAAAAGGGGAAGTGCAACGAGACCTGGGTGTCCTTGTGCACCAGTCGCTGAAGGTAAGCATGCAGGTGCAGCAGGCGGCTAAGAAGGCAAATGGTATGTTGGCCTTCACAGCGAGAGGATTCGAGTACAGGAGCAAGGATGTCTTGCTGCAGTTGTACAGGGCCTTGGTGAGAACACAGCTTCAGTATTGTGTGCAATTTTGGTCGCCTTATCTGAGGAAGGATATTCTTGCCATGGAGGGAGTGCAGTGAAGATTCACCAGACTGATACCTGGGATGGCAGGAATGACATATGAAAAGAGATTGAGTCGATTGGGCTTGTATTCACGAGTTTAGAAGAATGAGAGGGGATCTCATTGAAACATTTAAAATTCTAACAGGACTAGACAGACTGGATGCAGGAAGGATGTTCCCGATGGCGGAGGAGTCGAGAACCAGGGGTCACAGTCTAAGGATAAGGGGTAAGCCATTTAGGACTGAGATGATGAGGAATTTCTTCACCCAGAGAGTGGTGAACCTGTGGAATTCTCTACCAAACAAGGCAGTTGAGGCCAATTCATTAAATATATTCAAGAAGGAGTTAGATATATTTCTTAAGGCTAAAGGGATCAAGGAATATGGGGAGAAAGCAGGGACAGGGTACTGAATTTGGATGATCAGCCATGATCTCCTTAAATGGCGGAACAGGCTCGAGGGGCGGAATGGCCTACTCCTGCTCCTATCTTCTATGTTTCTATGTTAATCCAGTTGTCATAGTCCACGTAGGAACCAATGACATGGGTAGAACTAGGAATGACGTTCTGCTGAGAGAGTTTGAGGATCTAGGGTCCAAATTAAAATACAGAAACTCACAGGTAATAAGTTTTGCCCCAGTGCCAGTGCCCCATGAATGGAAACCCTTGCCTCCCGCACCACTCTTTCAGCCACACATTACACCTTCTAAACTGCTTGTCCCAATCCAGAGATTATTACCTGTGAGTCCCAAGGTTTGGTACTGCTCCTTTGGACTCCTGCAGCTTCTCGAAGTTTGCTTTAGCTAGCCTGTCACTTAGTCATAGAGAGTCATAGAGTTATACAGCACAGAAAGAGGCCCTTCGGCCCATCGCATCCGCGCCGGCCATCAAGCCCTGTCTAATCTAATCCCATTTTCCAGCATTTGGTCCGTAGCCTTGTATGCTATGGCATTTCAAGTGCTCATCCAAATGCTTCTTGAATGTTGTGAGGGTTCCTGCCTCCACCACCCTTTCAGGCAGTGAGTTCCAGATTCCAACCACCCTCTGGGTGAAAAAGTTCTTCCTCAAATCCCCTCTAAACCTCCTGCCCCTTACCTTGAATCTATGCCCCCTTGTTATTGACCCCTCTACTAAGGGAAAAAGTTCCTTTCTATCTACCCTATCTATGCCCCTCATAATTTTGTACACCTCAATCAGGTCCCCCCTCAGCCTTCTCTGCTCCAAGGAAAACAACCCCAGCCTGTCCAGTCTTTCTTCATAGCTGAAGCGCTCCAGCCCAGGTAACATCCTGGTGAATCTCCTCTGCACCCTCTCCAAAGCAATCACATCCTTCCTATAGTGTGGCGATCAGAACTGCACACAGTATTCCAGCTGTGGCCTAACCAGCATTTTGTACAACTCCATCATAACCTCCCTGCTCTTATATTCTATGCCTCGGCTAATGAAGGCAAGTATCCCATATGCCTTTTTAACCACCTTATCCACCTGTTCTGCTGCCTTCAGGGATCTATGTACATGCACACCAAGGTCCCTCTGATCCTCTGTCTTTCCTAGGGTCTTCCCATTCATTGTGTATTCCCTTGCCTTGTTAGTCCCTCCAAAATGCATCACCTCACACTTTTCAGGGTTAAATTCCATTTGCCACTGTTCCGCCCATCTGACCAACTCATCTATATCGTCCTGCAGACTGAGGCTACCCTCCTCGCTATTTACCACCCCACCAATTTTCGTGTCATCTGCGAACTTACTGATCATACCTTTTACATTCACATCCAAATCATTAATGTAGACCACAAACAGCAAGGGACCCAGCACCGATCCCTGCGGTACCCCACTGGACACAGGCTTCCATTCACAAAAACAACCTTCGACCATCACCCTCTGCCTTCTGCCACTAAGCCAGTTTTGGATGCAATGTGCCAAGGCACCCTGGATCCCATGGGCTCTTACCTTCTTGATCAGTCTCCTATGCGGGACTTTATCGAAAGCCTTACTGAAATCCATGTATACCACATCCACTGCACTACCCTCATCCACACACCTAGTCAACCCCTCGAAAAATTCTATCAAATTGGTCAGACATGATCTTCCCTTGACAAAGCCATGCTGACTATCCCTGATTAATCCTTGCCTCTCCAAGTGGAGACTAATTCTGTCCCTCAGAATTTTTTCCAATAATTTCCCTACCACTGATGTTAGGCTCACTGGCCTGTAATTCCCTGGTTTATCCCTACTACCCTTCTTGAATAATGGTACTACGTTAGCTGTTCTCCAGTCCTCTGGCACATCCCCTGTGGCCAGAGAGGTTCTGAAAATTTGTGTCAGAGCCCCTGCAATCTCCTCCTTTGCCTCGCACAGCAGCCTGGGATACATCTCGTCCGGGCCTGGGGATTTATCCACTTTTAAGCCTGCTAAAACCGCTAGTACCTCCTCCCTCTCGATGCTAATATGTTCAAGTATATCACAGTCCCCCTGCCCGATTTCTATGTCTACATCGTCCTTCTCCATAGTGAACACAGATGCAAAAAATTCATTTAAAACCCCACCTACATCTTCTGGCTCCACACACAGATTGCCACTTTGGTCCCTAATGGGCCCGACTCTTTCCCTAGTTATCTTCTTGCCCTTAATATACTTATAAAACACTTTTGGATTTTCCTTTATTTTGCTCGCCGGTGTTATTTCATGGCCCCTCCTCGCTCTCCTAATTTCTTTTTTAAGTATGCCCCTGCACTTTTTATACAACTCTAGGGCTTTCTCTGTCTTTAGTCCTTTGTATCTGCCAAAAGCCCCCCTTTTTTTCCTAATCCATTCTCGTATATCCCTTGACATCCAAGGTTCCCTGGGCTTGTTGGTCCCACCCTTGACCTTTACGGGAACATGTTTCCATGGTACTCTCTCAATTTCCTTTCTGAAAGACTCCCATTGCTCCGATGTGGATTTTCCTACAAGTAGCTGATCCCAGTCCACTTTGGCCAGATCCTGCCTTATCATATTAAAATCAGCCTTCCCCCAATTTAGAACCTTTATTTCCGGTCCATCTCTGTCCTTTTCCATGACTACCTTAAATCTCACCGAATTATGGTCACTGTCACCAAAATGCTCCCCTACTAACACTTCTACCATTTGCCCGGCCACATTACCTAGAATTAGGTCCAGTACCGCCCCCTCTCTTGTAGGACTTTCTACATGCTGGCTCAAAAAGCTCTCCTGGATTCACTTTAAGAATTCTGCACCCTCTAAGCCTTTCACACTCTGACTATCCCAGTTAATATTGGGGAAGTTGAAATCCCCCACTATTATTACCCTATTATTTGCACATTTCTCTGAGATTTGCCTACATATCTGTTCCTCTATCTCCCCCTGAATGTTTGGGGGCCTATAGTACACTCCCAGCAAAGTGCTTGCCCCCTTTTTGTTTTTAAGTTTTACCCATATGGCCTCATTAGAGGAACCTGTTAATATATCATCCCTCCTTACAGCAGTAATTGACTCCTTAATTAATATTGCGACACCCCCTCCTCTTTTACCCCCCCCTCTGTCTCGCCTGAAGATTCTATACCCCGGAATATTGAGCTCCCAGTCTTGCCCCTCCCTCAACCATGTCTCCGTGATAGCAACAATATCATACTCCCATGTATTCATCAACACCTTCAGTTCATCCACCTTATTCGCAAGACTCCTTGCATTAAAATAAATGCCATCCAGCCTTGCCCTACTCCCTTGTGCCGTTACATATTTGCTCTGCCTTCCAGGCTGACTTGTTTTTTCCTCTATATTTGGCTGTACATCACCCCCTATTATAGCTCCACTCTGTATCCCATCCTCCTGCCAAGTTAGTTTAAACCTGCCCCAACAGTGCTAGCAAACCTCCCCGCAAGGATATTTGTCCCGTTCTGGTTCAGGTGCAACCCGTCCGACTTGTACAAGTCCCACCTTCCCCAGAAGCAGACCCAGTGATCCAGGAAACTAAAGCCCTCCCTCCTGCACCAACTCTTTAGCCACGCATTCATCTGCTCTATCCTCCTATTCCTATACTCACTAGCACGTGGCACCGGGAGTAATCCAGAGATTACAACCTTTGAGGTCCTGCTCTTTAATCTGCTACCTAGCTCCCTAAATTCTTGCTGCAGGACCTCATCCCTCTTCCTACCCATGTTGTTGGTCCCAATGTGAACCATGACCTCTGGCTGTTCACCCTCCCCCTTCAGAATGCCCTGCAGCCATTCAGTGACATCCTTGACCCTGGCACCAGGGAGGCAACAAACCATCTTGGAGTCAGGTCTACGGCCACAGAAACGCCTATCTGTTCCCCTTACGATAGAATCCTTCTGGTCTTTCCTTCTCTCCACTCACAGACTTCGCTCTTATCCATTTTAGGATTCTAGTTATGGCCCTAAAGTCGACAAGTGAAGAATTCTTGGGATTTTTACAGCACCTCCTGTGGACGTTTCTACTTATAAGAACATAAGAACATAAGGAATAGGAGCAGGAGTAGGCCAATCGGCCCCTCGAGCCTGCTCCGCCATTTAATAAGATCATGGCTGATCTGATCCTAACCGCCAATCTACTATCACAGAACCATCTCCTGAATCTAACAGAATTAGACACACGAAATAGGAGCAGGATCAGGCTACACGGACCCTGGGCCCGCTCCGCTACACACAGGGCCATGTCCGATCCGAACCTAGACTCATGTCCAAATTCCTGCCTGCTCCCCGTAACCCTTACTTCCCTTTACTTCTAGGAAACTGTCTATTTCTGTTTTAAATTTATGTAATGATGTAGCTTCTACAGCTTTTTGGGGCAGCATATTCCATGGACCTACCACCCTCTGAGTGAAGTAGTTCCTCCTCATCTCAGTTTTGAAAGAGCAGCCCCTTATTCTAAGACTATGCCCCCTAGTTCTAGTTTCACCCATCATTGGGAACATCCTCCCCACATCCACCCGATCCAACCCCTTCACAATCTTATATGTTTCAATAAGATCGCCTCTCATTCTTCTGAACTCCAATGAGTAGACTCCCAATCTACTCAACCTCTCCTCATATGTCCATCCCCTCATCCCCGGGATTAACCGAGTGAACCTTCTTTGTACTGACTCGAGAGCAAGTATGTCTTTTCTTAAGTATGGACACCAAAACTGTATGCAGTATTCCAGGTGCGGTCTCACCAATACCTTGTACAACTGAAGCAATACCTCCCTATTTTTATATTCTATCCCCCTAGCAATGAAAGCCAACATTCCATTGGCCTTCTTAATCACTTGCTGCACCTGCATACTAACCTTTTGAGTTTCGTGCACCAGGACCCCCAGATCCCTTTGTACTTCAGTATTTTCCAGTTACTTGCCATTAAGATAATAGCTTGCTCTACGATTTTTCCTGCCAAAGTGCATAACCTCACACTTTCCAGTATTGTATTCCATCTGCCAAATCTCTGCCCACTGCCTGTCTATGTCCCCTTGCAGGTTTTTTATGTCCTCCTCACTCACTACTTTCCCTCCCATCTTAGTATCATCTGCAAACTTTGATATGTTGCACTCGGTCCCCTCCTCCAAATCGTTAATATAGATTGTAAAGAGTTGGGGACCCAGCAACGACCCCTGCGGAACACCACTAGTTACTGATAGCCATTCTGAGAATGAACCATTTATCCCAACTCTCTGCCTTCTGTTAGATAGCCAATCCTCTATCCATGCCAGAATATTACCCCCAATCCCGTGATTTTTTATCTTAAGCAATAATCTTTTGTGTGGCACCTTGTTAAATGCCTTTTGGAAGTCTAAATACACTACGTCCACTGGTTCCCCTTTATCCACCCTATATGTTACTTCCTCAAAGAACTCCAGCAAATTTGTCAAAAATGACTTCCCCTTCATAAAACCATGCTGACTTTGTCCTATTAAATGATGATTATCCAAATGTCCTGTTACTGTCTCCTTAATAATCGACTCCAAAATTTTACCTACCACAGATGTTAGACTAACCGGTCTATAGTTTCCAGCCTTCTGTCTACTGCCCTTTTTAAATAAGGGTGTTACATTTGCAATTTTCCAGTCTGCCGGGACCTTTGCAGAGTCCAGGGAGTTTTGGAAAATTATTACCAATGCATCCACAATCCCTACCGCCACTTCCCTCAAGACCCTAGGATGTAAGCCATCAGGTCCAGGTGATTTATCCGCCTTGAGTCCCATTATTTTACCGAGTACCACTTCCTTAGTGATTTTGATCGTGTTTAGCTCCTCCCCCCCTATAGCCCCCTGTTTGTCCAGTGTTGGGATATTCTTAGTGTCTTCTACTGTAAAGACTGATACAAAATATTCATTCAGTGTTTTTGCCATCTCCATATTTCCCACCATTAATTTACCGGTCTCATCCTCTAAGGGACCAACATTTACTTTAGCCACCCTTTTTCTTTTTATATAACTATAAAAACTCTTACTATCTGTTTTTATATTTTTTGCTAATTTACTTTCATAATCTATCTTCCCTTTCTTAATCAATCTTTTTGTTATTTTTTGCTGTCTTTTAAAGTTTCCCCAATCCTCTATCCTCCCACTAGATTTGGCTACCTTATATGCCCTTGTTTTTAGTCGAATACTATCCTTAATTTCTTTACTTAGCCATGGATGGCTGTCTTTTCTTTTACACCCTTTTCTTCTCAGTGGAATATATATTTTTTGGAAGTTGTAAAATAACTCCTTAAATGTACACCACTGATCATGTATCGTCTTACCCTTTAATCTATTTTCCCAATCCACTCTACTCAATTCCGCTCTCATACCTTCATAGTCTCCTTTATTCAAGCTTAGCACGCTTGTTTGAGATCCAACCTTCTCACCCTCTAATTGAATATGGAATTCAACCATGTTATGGTCACTCATTCCAAGGGGATCCTTTACTAGGACATTTTTAATTAATCCTGTCTCGTTACACAGGACCAGATCTAAGGTTGCTTGCCCCCTAGTCGGGTCAGTTATATACTGCTCAAGAAACCCATCCCTAATACACTCAATGAACTCATCCTCAAGGCAGCCCTGCCCAATTTGATTTGTCCAATTAATATGATAGTTAAAATCCCCCATAATTATAGATGTTCCCTTATTACAAGCCTCAACTATTTCCTGATTGCAACATTGCAATTGTTCGGAGGCCTATAGTCTATGCCCACTAGTGTTTTTTTCCCCTTATTATTCCTTACCTCCACCCAAACTGTTTCATTATCCTGATCTTTTGACCCAATATCATTTCTCTGTATTACAGTGATTCCTTCCTTTATTAACATAGCCACCCCACCTCCCCTTCCTTCCTGCCTGTCCTTCCTGATCATTAAATAACCTGGTATGTTTAATTCCCAGGCATTGTCACCCTGCAGCCACGTTTCTGTAATGGCCACAAGATCACACCCATATGTAGTTATTTGTGCCATTAACTCGTCTATTTTGTTACGAATGCTACGTGCATTCAGATAGAGAACTTTCAAATATGTTTTGTGACACTTAGTTCCTGCTTTTGCCCTTTTTATTACTTTACCTTTTACTCCATACCTTCTGCCCCTTCCTGACACGCTCTGGTTTTTAATTTCCCCACTGCTACCTAAGTCTATGACCTTCTCTGTTGTCATTTTTATTATTTGCTCTCTAGGAACCTCCCCCCAACTAGTTAGTTTAAAACCCTCTCTACAGCCCTAGTTATATGATCCGCCAGGACTCGAGTCCCAGCACTGGCCAAGTGAAGCCCATCCCAACGGAACAGCTCTCTCCTGCCCCAGTACTGGTGCCAGTGTCCCAGGAAGCAAAACCCATTTCTCCCACACCAGTCTTTGAGCCACGCATTTAACTCTCTAATTTTATTTGTCCTAGCCAAATTCGCTCGTGGCTCAGGTAATAATCCGATTATTACCCTTGAGGTTCTGTTTTTTAATTTGACCCCCAGCTGCTCATACTCCTTTAACAGAACCGGCTTCCTAGTCCTATCTACGTCGTTTGTACCAACATGGACCACGACAACTGGATCCACCCCCTCCCACTGCAAGTTTCTTTCCAGCCCAGAGGAGATGTCCTTAACCCTGGCACCGGGTAGGTAACACAGCCTTCGGGACTCTCGCTCTCGGCTGCAGAGAACTCTATCTATCCCCCTAATAATACTATCCCCTACCACTACAACATTTCTAGTCACTCCCCCCTCTTGAATGGCCTCCCGTTCCACGGTGCTGTGGCCAGGTTGCTCATCCTCCCTGCAGTCCCTGCTCCCATCCCCACAGGGAGTAAGAACCTCCAACCTGTTGGACGAGAGCAAGGGCTGCGGCTCCTCCAGCTCTACCTCCTGGATCCCCGTACCTGCCTCACTCGTAGTCACACCGTCCTGTCCCTGACCATGGGCTACATCTGTATTAATTAACTTCATAGATGTGACCACCTCCTGATACACAGAGTCCAGGTACTTCTCCCCCTCCCTGATGTGTCGCAGTGTCTGAAGCTCAGACTCCAGCTCATCAACACGGAGCTGGAGTTCCTGTAGCAGCAGACACTTGTCACAGACGTAATCACTGTGAGCCTCAATGGGGTTCACCGGCTCCCACATCTCGCAACAGTAACACATCACCTGCTCCATTCTATGTAATTAATTACATTTCTTTCTACTTCTTTCTATCCTGTGTGTTCCTTATTTAAGTGGCGGGTGGCGATCACTGTGCCTTGGTCATATGATGGGGCCTCGGACTCACTGGAACCCAGCTACTTCGCTCTCCCCACACAAACCCTCTCAGCACTCTTCCCCCTGTGCAATCTGTTTTATAAATCCCCAGGGCCTGATAATGTACATCCTAGGGTACTTAAGGAAGTGGCCCTAGAAATAGTTGATACTTTGCTGATCATCTTCCAGCATTCGATAGAATCTGGAACAGTACCCGTGGATTGGAGGGTAGCTAATGTTACCCCACTATTCAAAAAAGGTGGTAGAGAGAAAACAGGGAATTACAGACCAGTAAGCCTGACATCGGTAGTGGGGGAAATGCTAGAGTCCATTATAAAAGACTAGCTGGAGTGCCTGGCGGTGCCGAGGGTTTTTTGAGGGCATGTTGTTATGAAAAAAGTAGAAATAATTTTTATATATATAAATGAGTTTGTCTGTCTGTCTGTCTGTCTGTGTGGGAAGGAGAGAGGGAGATAGGGAAAGAGAGAGAGAGACACTGGGGTGGCAGAGAGGCACCGGGGATCGAGAGAGAGAGAGAGACTGGGGGGAGAGAGAGACTGGGGGGAAGAGAGAGAAAGAGAGACCGGGGGGAGAAGAGAGAGACTGGGGGGGAGAGAGAGAGAGAGACTGAGGGGAGAGAGAGAGAGAGAGACTGCGGGTGAAAAAGGGCGGCCGCCATTTTGTGAGGTCGGCGGGAAGTTCCCTCACCCTCTCTCTCTCCCTCCCCTCTCTCCCGCCCCCTCTCTCTCCCTGCCCGTCTCTCCCCTCTCTCTCTCCCCGCCCCTCTCTCTCCCTGCCCCCCTCTCTCTCCCCCTCCCTCCCCGCTCTCTCCCCCTCCCTCTGGCTCCCTCCCTCCCCTCTCCCTCCGACTCACCACGGTACCAGAACGGAGTATATCCGACACCGGGAGTCAGGGTGCCCATCGCTCCGAAGCGAGCCCGGGGTTCCTCATGGTTAACGTGGCGGGCCTTTGGACCCGGTTGGCCGGGCGGCAGTGGAACGGCTTTCGCTGCGGACTCCCGTGTCCGATATCGGACGGGGACAGCTCGTGTGAAAGCCCCGGTTTTCCTGGTCCCGCACTCACGGCAAGAGAGAGAGGGGGAAGGAGAGAGAGAGAGAGAGGGAAGGAGAGAGAGAGAGAGGGAAGAAGAGAGAGAGAGGGAAGAAGAGAGGGAAGAGGAGAGAGAGAGAGCGGGGGGGGGGGAGGAAGGAGAGAGAAATTTTTTAAGCTTCAGGCCCGGCCGGTCTGTAATGGCCGCCACTCACCTCAGTAACGGCAGTTTGAAGGATTAGACCCCGCCCACAAACGCCAGGCTTTTTTTAAAACTGGTTATGAGACTGGTGGGCTGGTCACTCTCCTCTCCTCTCCCTCCCCCTCTCCTCTCCCTCCCTGCCCCTCTCCTCTCCCTCCCCCTCTCCTCTCCCTCCCCCTCTCCTCTCCCTCCCCCGCTCCTCTCCCTCCCCCTCCTCTCCCTCCCTCCCCCTCTCTTCTCCTTCTCCTCTCTCTCCCACCCCTCTCCTCTCCCTCCTCCCCCTCTCTCTCCCTCCCCCTCTCTCTCCCTCCCCCTCTCCTCTCCCTCCCCCTCTCCTCTCCCTCCCTCCCCCTCTCTCTCCCTCCCGCTCTCCTCTCCCTCCCCTTCCTCTCCCTCCCTCTCCTCTCCCTCCCTCCTCTCCCTCCCCCTCCTCTCCCTCCCTCCCCTCTCCTCTCCCTCCCTCCAACTCTCCCTCCCCCTCTCCTCTCCGCTACCTCCCCTTTCCCTCCCTCCTCTCCCTTCCTCTCCTCTCCCTCCCTCCTCCTCTCCTCTCCCTCTCTCTCCCTCTCCCTCCCTCCCCCTCTCCTCTCCCTCTCTCTCCCTCCTTTCCTTTCTCTCCCTCCCTCCCCTCTCCCTCCCTAGCGCCTCAGGCCCGGCCGGACTCACCTCGGTACCAGAACGGAGTCAGTCCGACAACGGGAGGTCGGGTGCCCAGCGCTCCGAAGCGAGCCCGGGGTTCCTGACGGTTAACGCGGCGGGCCTTTGGACCCGGTTGGCCGGAGCAGACGAACGCCTTTCGCTGCGGACTCCCGTGTCCGATTGCGGTCGGGGACGGCTCGTTGGAAAGCCCCGGTTTTGCAGGTCCCGCACTCACGGCAAGAGAGGGGGAAGGAGAGAGAGAGAGAGAGAGTGAAGGAGAGAGAGAGAGAGGGAAGAAGAGAGGGAAGAGGAGAGAGAGAGAAATTTTTTGAGCTTCAGGCCCGGCCAGTCTGTAATGGCCGCCACTCACCTGAATAACGGCAGTTTGAAGGTTTAGGCCCCACCCACAAACACCATGAAACGCCCCCCCATGACGCAGCGCGCGGATTGGTCAACCATCACGTCACTCAACGCTAATGAGCGGTAGGATTAGTCAACACCTGAATAACGGCAGTTTGAAGGATTAGGCCCCGCCCACAAATGTCATGAAACGCCCCCCTGTGACGCAGCACGCGGATTGGTCAACCTTCATGTCACTCAATGCTAATGAGCGGATTTCCCCCTTATGATTGGCCAACCGCTGATGAGCGGAATTTTGAATGTTTTTTGTCTACTGTCCGAACAATTTTTGTCTGACCAAAAAGTAAATACGCCTAGGACATCCTCCTAATCACACACAGAAAGAAACACAGAAACCCCAGAGTGCAGATAGAGGCCATTTCGGCCCATCGAGCCTGCACCGACACATATCCCACCCGATCCCTGTAACCCCTGCACCAACACATATCCCACCCTATCCCCACGTATTTAATCCCCCTAACACTAAGGGTCGATTTATCATAGCCAATCAACCTAATCTGCACATCTTTGGACTGTGGGAGGAAACTGGAGCACCCGGAGGAAACCCACGCCAGCACAGGGAGAATGTGCAAACTCCACACAAACAGTCATCCGAGGCCGGATTCGAACCCGGGTCCCTGGCGCTGTGAGGCAACAGTGCTAACCACTATGCTACCGTGCCGCCATAACCTTTCTTTTGATATAACATATGTGTAGGTACGCTCTATAACTTTTGAGTGATGCCCAGACAGACAGACAGACAGATACCACTATCCTTTTATATATATAAAAAATAAGTAGAAGATGTAATAGCAGAGCACTTGGAAAACAGTGACAGGATCGGACAAAGTCAACATGGATTTACAAAAGGTAAATCGTGCTTGACTAATCTGGAATTTTTTGAGGATGTAACTGGTAAAATAGATAAGGGAGAACCAGTGGATGTGGTGTATTTGGACTTTCAGAAGGCTTTTGATAAGGTCCCGCATAAGAGATTAGCGTGTAAAGTTAAGGCACATAGGATTGGGGGTAAGGTATTGACTTGGATAGAGAACTGGTTGGCAGATAGAAAGCAAAGAGTTGGAATAAACGGGTCTTTTTCCGAGTGGCAAGCAGTGACTAGTGGGGTACTGCAGGGATCGGTCCTTGGGCCCCAGCTATTCACAATATATATTAATGATCTAGGCAAGGGAACTAGATGTAATATCTCCAAGTTTGCAGACAACACAAAGCCGGCTGGGCATGTGTGCTGTGAGGAGGATGCCGAGAAACTCCAGGATGATTTGGACAGGTTGGGTGATTGGGCAAAAGCATGGCAGATGCAATATAACGTGGATAAATGTGAGGTTATCCATTTTGGTGGCAAAAACAGGAAGGCAGATTATTATCTGAATGGCAATAGATTGGGAGAAGGGGAAGTGCAACGAGACTTGGGTGTCCTTGTGCACCAGTCGCTGAAGGTCAGCATGCAGGTGCAGCAGGCGGTTAAGAAGGCAAATGGCATGTTGGCCTTCGTAGCGAGAGGGTTTGAGTACAGGAACAAGGATGTCTTGCTGCAGTTGTACAGGGCCTTGGTGAGACCACATCTTGAGTATTGTGTGCAGTTTTGGTCGCCTTATCTGAGGAAGGATGTTCTTGCCATGGAAGGAGTTCAGCGAAGATTCACCAGGCTGATATCTGGGATGGCAGGAATGACGTATGAGGAGAGATTGGGTCGATTGGGCTTGTACTTGCTGGAGTTTAGAAGAATGAGAGGGGATCTCATTGAAACTTATAAAATTCTGACAGGACTGGACAGACAAGATGCAGGAAGGATGTTCCCGATGGTCGGGGAGCCAAGAACCAGGGGTCACAGTCTAAGGATAAGTGGTAGGCCGTTTAGGGCAGAAATGAGTAGGAATTTCTTCACCCAGAGAGTGGTGAACCTGTGGAATTCTCTACCACAGAAGGCAGTAGAGGCCAATACATTAAATATATTCAAGACGGAGTTGGATATATTTCTTAAGGCTAAAGGGATCAAGGGGTATGGGGAGAAAGCAGGGACCGGGTACTGAATTTGGATGATCAGCCATGATCGCATTGAATGCCGGAGCAGGCTCGAGGGGCCGAATGGCCTACTCCTGCTCCTATCTTCGATGTTTCTATGTTTCTATTTATCATAAGAACATCGAGCCTGCTCCGCCATTTAATGAGATCATGGCTGATCCGAATTTGGCCTCAATCCCACCTTCCTGCCCGCTCCACATAACCCTCGACTCCCCTGTTGCTCAAATATCTGTCTATCTCCGCTTGAATATATTCACTGACTCAGCTTCCACAGCTCTCTGGGGTAAAGAATTCCAAAGATTCACAACCCTCAGAAAAAATTGCTCCTCATATCCATTTTAAATGGGCGGCCCCTTATTCTGAGACTATGCCCCCTTGTTCTAGATTCCCACACGAGGGGAAACATCCTCTCAGCATCTACCCTGTCCAACCCCCTCAGAAT
>NC_140987.1:464380169-464461083 GCF_052327205.1 Somniosus microcephalus | reverse complement strand
GCGGACTCCCGTGTCCGATTGCGGTCGGGGACGGCTCGTTGGAAAGCCCCGGTTTTGCAGGTCCCGCACTCACGGCAAGAGAGGGGGAAGGAGAGAGAGAGAGAGAGAGTGAAGGAGAGAGAGAGAGAGGGAAGAAGAGAGGGAAGAGGAGAGAGAGAGAAATTTTTTGAGCTTCAGGCCCGGCCAGTCTGTAATGGCCGCCACTCACCTGAATAACGGCAGTTTGAAGGTTTAGGCCCCACCCACAAACACCATGAAACGCCCCCCCATGACGCAGCGCGCGGATTGGTCAACCATCACGTCACTCAACGCTAATGAGCGGTAGGATTAGTCAACACCTGAATAACGGCAGTTTGAAGGATTAGGCCCCGCCCACAAATGTCATGAAACGCCCCCCTGTGACGCAGCACGCGGATTGGTCAACCTTCATGTCACTCAATGCTAATGAGCGGATTTCCCCCTTATGATTGGCCAACCGCTGATGAGCGGAATTTTGAATGTTTTTTGTCTACTGTCCGAACAATTTTTGTCTGACCAAAAAGTAAATACGCCTAGGACATCCTCCTAATCACACACAGAAAGAAACACAGAAACCCCAGAGTGCAGATAGAGGCCATTTCGGCCCATCGAGCCTGCACCGACACATATCCCACCCGATCCCTGTAACCCCTGCACCAACACATATCCCACCCTATCCCCACGTATTTAATCCCCCTAACACTAAGGGTCGATTTATCATAGCCAATCAACCTAATCTGCACATCTTTGGACTGTGGGAGGAAACTGGAGCACCCGGAGGAAACCCACGCCAGCACAGGGAGAATGTGCAAACTCCACACAAACAGTCATCCGAGGCCGGATTCGAACCCGGGTCCCTGGCGCTGTGAGGCAACAGTGCTAACCACTATGCTACCGTGCCGCCATAACCTTTCTTTTGATATAACATATGTGTAGGTACGCTCTATAACTTTTGAGTGATGCCCAGACAGACAGACAGACAGATACCACTATCCTTTTATATATATAAAAAATAAGTAGAAGATGTAATAGCAGAGCACTTGGAAAACAGTGACAGGATCGGACAAAGTCAACATGGATTTACAAAAGGTAAATCGTGCTTGACTAATCTGGAATTTTTTGAGGATGTAACTGGTAAAATAGATAAGGGAGAACCAGTGGATGTGGTGTATTTGGACTTTCAGAAGGCTTTTGATAAGGTCCCGCATAAGAGATTAGCGTGTAAAGTTAAGGCACATAGGATTGGGGGTAAGGTATTGACTTGGATAGAGAACTGGTTGGCAGATAGAAAGCAAAGAGTTGGAATAAACGGGTCTTTTTCCGAGTGGCAAGCAGTGACTAGTGGGGTACTGCAGGGATCGGTCCTTGGGCCCCAGCTATTCACAATATATATTAATGATCTAGGCAAGGGAACTAGATGTAATATCTCCAAGTTTGCAGACAACACAAAGCCGGCTGGGCATGTGTGCTGTGAGGAGGATGCCGAGAAACTCCAGGATGATTTGGACAGGTTGGGTGATTGGGCAAAAGCATGGCAGATGCAATATAACGTGGATAAATGTGAGGTTATCCATTTTGGTGGCAAAAACAGGAAGGCAGATTATTATCTGAATGGCAATAGATTGGGAGAAGGGGAAGTGCAACGAGACTTGGGTGTCCTTGTGCACCAGTCGCTGAAGGTCAGCATGCAGGTGCAGCAGGCGGTTAAGAAGGCAAATGGCATGTTGGCCTTCGTAGCGAGAGGGTTTGAGTACAGGAACAAGGATGTCTTGCTGCAGTTGTACAGGGCCTTGGTGAGACCACATCTTGAGTATTGTGTGCAGTTTTGGTCGCCTTATCTGAGGAAGGATGTTCTTGCCATGGAAGGAGTTCAGCGAAGATTCACCAGGCTGATATCTGGGATGGCAGGAATGACGTATGAGGAGAGATTGGGTCGATTGGGCTTGTACTTGCTGGAGTTTAGAAGAATGAGAGGGGATCTCATTGAAACTTATAAAATTCTGACAGGACTGGACAGACTAGATGCAGGAAGGATGTTCCCGATGGTCGGGGAGCCAAGAACCAGGGGTCACAGTCTAAGGATAAGTGGTAGGCCGTTTAGGGCAGAAATGAGTAGGAATTTCTTCACCCAGAGAGTGGTGAACCTGTGGAATTCTCTACCACAGAAGGCAGTAGAGGCCAATACATTAAATATATTCAAGACGGAGTTGGATATATTTCTTAAGGCTAAAGGGATCAAGGGGTATGGGGAGAAAGCAGGGACCGGGTACTGAATTTGGATGATCAGCCATGATCGCATTGAATGCCGGAGCAGGCTCGAGGGGCCGAATGGCCTACTCCTGCTCCTATCTTCGATGTTTCTATGTTTCTATTTATCATAAGAACATCGAGCCTGCTCCGCCATTTAATGAGATCATGGCTGATCCGAATTTGGCCTCAATCCCACCTTCCTGCCCGCTCCACATAACCCTCGACTCCCCTGTTGCTCAAATATCTGTCTATCTCCGCCTTGAATATATTCACTGACTCAGCTTCCACAGCTCTCTGGGGTAAAGAATTCCAAAGATTCACAACCCTCAGAAAAAATTGCTCCTCATATCCATTTTAAATGGGCGGCCCCTTATTCTGAGACTATGCCCCCTTGTTCTAGATTCCCACACGAGGGGAAACATCCTCTCAGCATCTACCCTGTCCAACCCCCTCAGAATCTTATATGTTTCAATGAGATCACCTCTCATTCTTCTAAACTCCAATGAGTATAGGCCCACCCTGCTAAACCGTTCCTCATAAGACAACCCTTTCATCTCAGGAATCAACCTAGTGAACCTTCTCTTAACTGCCTCCAGTGCAAGTATATCCCTCCTTAAATAACGGGACCAAAACTGTACGCAGTACTCCAGGTGTAGTCTCACCAGCTCCCTGCACAGTTGTAGCAAGACTTCCCTACTTTTAGGCCTAGAAATTGAGTTGACGCCGCGCCAGGGCTTTAGCGCCGGAAATTTAGCGCCGGCGCTAATTCCCTTGCGCGCGTCAAAAATTCAGTAGCGCCGCGCCCAGATGGCTGCCGGCGCTACTGGCAGGCGTGAGTGCCTCCCAATGGGCGCTGAGTGCCGAATTGCGGCGCTAATCCGGCGCTGCGGCACCCGATGCGGTGCGGCAGGCTGGGGAAGTGCAGGCCTCCTCCTCCCGTTAAGGAGGCGCTGCCTTCACCCGATCGCTGGCAGTTTGATTTTTTCAAAAATGAGCCCGGCACCTTGGACAAGTGCCGGGCTTGCAGGCCAGACGCATCTGTTCCGCGGGGGGGGGGGGCGTGGAGGAGTCCGGGGAGGGAGGTGCGGGCAGGCGGCCGGCGGGAAAGCGGCCGGCCGCCGCGCGACCTTAATGCGCCGGCGCTAACTTGTGTAAGACTCGGTTGCCAGAGTCTTAGTTGCGGCTGCCACGGGCGAGGCGGCCGCAACTGAATTTCGGCGCTGGGGCCCGTCGGCATGGCAACCGGGACGCTGCGCACACCGATGACGTCATCGGTGCCGGCGCAGCGCTACCGGTGCAACGCCGCTTTAGGGCCCCAGGGAATTTTTCAACTGGCCATAACTCTGGCGCTAGTCCCTCTAGCGCCTCAAAAGCGGCGCTAAGGCTAGTGAATTTCTAGGCCTTATACTCTATCCCCCTTGAAATAAAGGCCAACATTTCATGTGCCTTCCTAATTACTTGCTGCACCTTCATGTTAACTTTGTGTGTTTCAGGTACGAGGACACCAAAATCCCTCTGTACCGCAGCATTGAGTAGTCTTTCTCCATTTAAATAATATTTTTCTTTTCTATTCTTCCTGCCAAAGTGGATAACTTCACATTTTCCCACATTATACTCCATCTGCCAAATTCTTGTCCACTCACTTAACCTATCTATATCCCTTTGCAGACTCTATGTCCTCCTCACAACTTGCTTTCCCACCTTATCTTTGTATCTTCTGCAAATTGGGCTACAATACACTCGCTTCCTTCATCCAAGTCATTAATATAGATTGAAAATAGTTGAGGCCCCAGCACTGATCCCTGTGGCACCCAACTAGTTACAGATTTTCATCCTGAAAATAATCCATTTATCCCGACTCACTGTTTTCTGTTAGTTAGCCAATCCTCTATCCAATCTAATATATTACCCCCAACACCATGAGCTCTTATCCTATGCAGTAACCTTTTATGTGGCACCTTGCCGAATGCCTTTTGGAAATCCAAATACACTACATCTACTGGTTCTCCTTTATCCACCCTGCTAGTAACCGCTTCAAAGAACTCTAATAGATTTGTCAAACACGATTTCCCTTTCATAAAACCATGTTGACTCTGTTTGATTGTATTATGATTTTCTAAATGCCCTGCTACTACTTCCTTAATAATGGATTCGAGCATTTTGCCAATAACAGATGTTAGGCTAACTGGCCTATAGTTTCCTGCTTTCTGCCACCCTCCTTTTTTGAATAAGGGCGTTACATTTGCGGTTTTCCAATCTGCTGGGACTTTTTCAGAATCAAGGGAATTTTGGAAGATTACAACCAATGCATCCACTATCTCTGTAGCCATTTCTTTTAAGGTCCTAGGATGCAGGCCATCAGGTCCAGGGGACTTGTCAGCCTTTAGACCCGTAAGTTTGACGAGCACTTTTTCTCTTGTGATAGTGATTGTTTTAAGTTCCTCCCTCACTTTTGCCCCTTGATTTTCTACTATTACGGGGATTTTTTAGTGTCCTCTACTGTGAAGACAGATACAAAATATTTGTTCAGTGCCTCTGCCATTTCCTTGTTTCCCAGTATTATTTTCCCCAGTCTAGTCCCCTAAGGGACCAACGTTTACTTTAGCTGCTCTCTTCCTTTTTTTATACTTGTAGAAGCTCTTACTGTCAGTTTCCCTTTCATATGGGTCGAATTGAAAAACAAAAAAGGGGCGATCACACTGCTGGGAGTGTACTACAGACCCCCAAACAGTGAGAGGGAGATAGAAGAACAAATATGTAGGCAAATTTCTGAGAAGTGCAAAATCTATAGGGCAGTAATAGTAGGGGATTTCAATGACCCCAATATTAACTGGGATAAAATTAGTGTGAAGGGTATAGAGGGTGCGGAATTCCTAAAATGCATCCAGGAGAACTTTTTAGCCAGTATGTAGCAAGCCCAACAAGGGAGGGGGCGGTTCTGGACTTAGTTTTATGGAATGATGAAGCTGGGCAGGTAGAAGGTGCATCAGTGAGGGAGCATTTTGGTGCTAGTGACTATAATTCTGTTAGATTTAAGGTAGTTATGGAAAAGGACAAGGAAAGACCAGGGATAAAAATTCAAAATTGCGGAAAAGCAAATTTTGCTAAGCTCAGAGGGGATTTATCCATAGTGGACTGGAAACAGCGACTTGAAGGTAAATCAGTGTCAGAGCAGTGGGAGGCTTTCAAGGAGGAGATCTGGAGGGTTCAGACCAAATATGTGCCCTTAAAGAAAAAAGGTGGGGCTAACAAATCTAGAGCCCCCTGGATGTCTAGGGACATACAGGGTAGGATAAAGAAAAAAAGGGAGGCGTATGACAGATACAGAGGGCTAAATACTCCAGAATCCTTAGAGGAGTACAGAAAGTGCAGGGGTGCAATTAAAAAGGATATTAGGAAAGCAAAGAGAGCATGAAAAATTCTTGGCAAGTAAAATCAAGGAAAACCCAAAGATGTTTTATAAATATATTAAGAGTAAGAGGATAACTAAAGAAAGGGTAGGGCCTATTAGAGGTCATGAGGGTAATGTGTGTGTGGAGGCGGGAGACATCAGTAGGGTTCTTAATGAATACTTTGCGTCTCTTTTCACAAAGGAGAGGGGTGAAGCAGACATTGCTATCCGGGGGAAGGAGTGTGAAATACTAGATGAAATAAACATAGTGAGAGACGAAGTATTAAGGGGTTTAGCAGCTTTAAAAGTGGATAAATCCCCAGGCCCGGATGAAATGTATCCCAGGCTGTTAAGTGAAGTAAAAGAGGAAATAGCAGAGGCTCTGACCATCATTTTTCAATCCTCTCTGGCTTCAGGTGTGGTGCCAGAGGACTGGAGGGCTGCTAATGTGGTACCCCTGTTTAAAAAGGGAGAAAAGGATAGGCTGAGTAATTACAGACCAGTCAGCCTAACCTCGGTGGTGGGAAAATTATTGGAAAGAATTCTGAAGGACAGGATACATCTTCATTTAGAATGACACGGATTAATCAAGGATAGTCAGCACGGATTTGTTAAGGGAAGGTCGTGTCTGACAATCTTGAATGAATTTTTTGAGGAGGTAACAAGGAGGGTAGAGGAGGGTAGTGCGTTTGATGTAGTGTATACAGAAACATAGAAGATAGGAGCAGGAGTAGGCCATTCGGCCCCTTGAGCCTGCTCCGGCATTCAATGCGATCATGGCTGATCATCCAAATTCAGTACCCGGTCCCTGTTTTCTCCCCATACCCCTTGATCCCTTTAGCCTTAAGAAATATATCCAACTCCTTCTTGAATATATTTAATGTATTGGCCTCTACTGCCTTCTGTGGTAGAAAATTCCACAGGTTCACCACTCTCTGGGTGAAGAAATTCCTCCTCATTTCTGTCCTAAACGGCCTACCCCTTATCCTTAGACTGTGACCCCTGGTTCTGGACTCCCCGACCATCGGGAACATCCTTTCTGCATCGAGTCTGTCCTGTCCTGTCAGAATTTTATAAGTTTCAATGAGATCCCCTCTCATTCTTCTAAACTCCAGCGAGTACAAGCCCAATCGACCCAATCTCTCCTCATACGTCATTCCTGCCATCCCAGGTATCAGCCTGGTGAATCTTCGCTGAACTCCTTCCATGGCAAGAACATCCTTCCTCAGATAAGGCGACCAAAACTGCACACAATACTCAAGGTGTGGTCTCACCAAGCGACTGGTGCACAAGGACACCCAGGTCTCGTTGCACTTCCCCTTCTCCCAATCTATTGCTATTCAGATAATAATCTGCCTTCCTGTTTTTGCCACCAAAGTGGCTAACCTCGCATTTATCCACGTTATATTGCATCTGCCATGCTTTTGCCCAATCACCCAGCCTGTCCAAATCATCCTGGAGTTTCTCGGCATCCTCCTCACAGCACACACGCCCACCCAGCTTTGTGTCGTCTGCAAATTTGGAGATATTACATCTAGTTCCCTTGTCTAGATCATTAATATGGACTTTAGCAAGGCTTTTGATAAGGTTCCACATGGCAGACTGGTCACGAAGTTAAAAGCCCATGGGATCCAGGGCAAAGTGTCAAGTTGGATTCAAAACTGGCTCGGAGAGAGGAAGCAGAGGGTAATGGTTGATGGGTGTTTTTGTGACTGGAAGGCTGTTTCCAGTGGGGCAGGGCTCAGTACTCGGTCCCTTACTTTTTGTGGTATATATCAACAATCTTGACTTGAATATAGGGGGTATGATTAAGAAGTTTGCAAATGATACTAAAATTGGCTGTGTGGTTGATACTGAAGAAGGAAGCTGTAGACTGCAGGAAGGTATCAATAAATTGGTCAGGTGGGCAGAACAGTGGCAAATGGAATCCAATCCGGAGAAGTGTGAGGCAATGCATTTCGGGAGGGCTAACAAGGAAAGGGAACACACATTAAATGGTAGGAGACTGAGTAGTGTAGAGACAAAGGGACCTTGGAGTGCATGTCCACAGATCCCTGAAAGTAGCAGGCCAGGTAGATAAGGTGATTAAGAAGGCAAAAGGGAATGCTTGCCTTTATTAGCCGTGGCATAGAATAAAAGCAGGGGGCTTATGCTTCAACTGTATAAAACACTAGTTAGGCCTCAGCTAGACTACTGCGTGCAGTTCTGGTCACCACATTACAGGAAAGATGTGACTGCACTAGAGAGGGCATGGAAGAGATTTACAAGGATGTTGCTGGGAGTAGAGAATCTTAGCTATGAGGAAAGACTGGATAGGCTGGGTCTGTTTTCCTTGGAACAGAGGAGGCTGAGGGGAGACCTTATTGAGGTGTATCAAATTATGAGGGGCATAGATAAAGGGGATAGGAAGGACCTATTTCTCTTAGCAGAGGGGTCAAAAACCAGGGGGCACAGATTTAAAGTAATTGGTGGAAGGTTTAGAGGGGATTTGAGGGGAAATTTCTTCACCCAGAGGGTTGTGGGGATCTGGAACTCACTGCCTGAAAGGGTGGTAGAGGCAGGAACCCTAACCACATTTAAAAAGTACTTGGATGTGCACTTGGAATGCTCTAACCTGCAGGGCTACAGACCAAGAGCTGGGAAGTGGGATTAGGCTGGGTACATCTTTGTTGACCGGCGCGGACACGATGGCCGAAATGGCCTCCTTCCATGCTGTAACTTTCTATGGTTCTATAAGCTATTTTCTCCCTCTATTATTTTTTTAGGCATCCTTTGCTGGTTTCTAAAATTTTCCTAATCCTCTGGCCTACCACTAATTTTCGCAACATTGTAAGCCTTTTCTTTCAATTTGATACCATCCTTAACTTCCTTGGTTAGCCATGGTTGGTTCATCCTTCTCTTCGAGTCTTTCTTTCTCACTGAAATATATCTTTGTTCAAAGTCATGAAATATCTCTTTAAATGTCTGCCACTGCTTTACTACCATCTTACCTTTTAATTTATTTTCCCAGTCCACTTTAGCCAACTCCCTCCTCATACGTTTGTAATTGCCTTTATTTAAATTTAATACTCAATTCTATCATGTTATGATCACTCTTCCCTAGAGGATCCTTTACTATGAGATCATTAATTAATCCTGTTTCATTACACATTACCAGATCTAAAATAGCCTGTTCCCTGGCCAGTTCCACAACGTATTGTCCCAAGAAACTATCCCGAATACACTATGAACTTGTCCTCAGGGCTGCTTTTGCTAATTTGATTTGTCCAATCTATAAGAAGATTAAAATCGCCCACAATTATTGCAGTACCTTTCATACAAGCCCCCATTATTTCTTGATTTATACTCTGTCCTATAGTGTAGCTACTGTTAGGGGGCCTATAGACAGCTCCCACCAGTGCCTTCTTTCCCTTACTATTTCTTACCTCCACCCAAATTGATTCTACATCTGGATTTTAATTTCCGAGCCAAGATCATTTCTCATTATTGTACTGATATACCTATCAATTCAGTTCATAAAAAGCGACGAGTTAAGTTAGTAACTATAGGTTTTTATTGGCTAAATAACAGAGCCCACCCTCGTGGGTGATCGGACCCAACAAGGAGGAATACCAGCCAGTCGACCACCTTTATACCTGGGCAAGCAGGCGGAGCCATGGGCGGAGTCAGCTGTGGTCAGCCCAGGTATAACAGCGTGGCAAGAGGTGACCTTGTGTAGTGATACAACAGTGTAAACAGTGATAACCATAGTGTAACGATATAAACAGTGATAACCATAGTGTAACGATAGTGAACGATAAAAGTGGTTTACCACATGTACTGATCTCATCCTTTATTAACAGAGTTACCCCACCTCCTTTTCCTATCTGTAAATCCTTCTGAAATATCAAATACGCATGAATATTCAGTTCCCAGCCTTGGTCACATTGCAACCAGCTCTCTGTGATGGCAATTAGATCATACCCATTTATTTCTATTTGCGCTGTCAATTCATCTATCTTGTTACGAATGATGCGTGCATTTTTCCCTACTCTGACCCTATTTGCTGGTGCACTCTTATGTTTGTACGCTCCGTCCCTTCCTGTCACACTCTGGTTTTCATTTTTTTTTAAAGTTGTTTTATGGGATGTGGGCGTCGCTGGCAAGGCCAGCATTTATTGCCCAGCCCTAATTGCCCTCGAGAAGGTGGTGGTGAGCCGTCTTCTTGAACTGTTGCAGTCCGTGTGGTGAAGTTACTCCCACAATGCTGTTAGGTAGGGAGTTCCAGGATTTTGACCCAGCGACGATGAAGGATCAGCGATATACTTCTAAGTCAGGATGGTGTGTGACTTGGAGGGGAATTGGCGGTGGTGGTGTTCCCATGCGCCTGCTGCCCTTGTCCTTCTAGGTGGAAGAGGTCGCGGGTTTGGGAAGTGCTGCCGAAGAAGCCTTGGCGAGTTACTGCAGTGCATCTTGTAGATGGTACACACTGCAGCCACAGTATGCCGGTGGTGGAGGGAGTGAATGTTTAAGGTGGTGGATGGGGTGCTAATCAAGCGGGCTGCTATGTCCTGGCTGGTGTCGAGCTTCTTGTGTTGTTAGAGCTGTACTCTTCCAGGCAAGTAAAGAGTATTCCATCACACTCCTTACTTGTGCCTCGTAGATGGTGGAAAGGTTTTGGGGAGCCAGGAGGTGAGACACTCGCCACAGAATACCTAGCCTCTGACCGGCTCTTGTTGCCACAGAATTTGCCCATATCGCTAACCTGCACTATTGCCCTGTCCTTTATCTTTAACTTTCTAAATTTCCCCTCGCTTGAACCCTCCCCCCACCCACACACACCACTATTTAGTGTAAAGCCCTATCTACAGCCCTAGTTATTTGATTTGCCAGGTCACTGGACCCGGCATGGTTGAAATGAAGGCCGTCCCAACGGAACAGCTCCCTCTTTCCCCAGTACTGGTGCCAGTGCTCCATGAATTGAAACCCATTTCTCCCACACCAATCCTTGAGCCACGCATTCAACTCTCTGATCTTATAGAAACATAGAAGATAGGAGCAGGAGTAGGCCATTCGGCCTCTCGAGCCCACTCCGCCATTCAATCAGATCATGGCTGATCATCCAAATTCAGTACCCTGTCCCTGCCTTCTCCCCATATCCCTTGATCCCTTTAGCCTTAAGAAATATATCTAACTCCTTCTTGAATATATTTAATGAATTGGCCTCCACTGCCTTCTGTGGTAGAGAATTCCACAGGTTCACCACTCTCTGGCTGAAGAAATTCCTCCTCATCTCGGTCCTAAATGGCTTACCCCTTATCCCTAGACTGTGACCCCTGGTTCTGGACTCCCCCACCATTGGGAACATCCTTCCTGCATCTAGTCTGTCTAATCCTGTTAGAATTTTATAACTTTCAATGAGATCCCCTCTCATTCTTTTAAACTCCAGCGAGTACAAGCCCAATTGACCCAATCTCTCCTCATACGTCATTCCTGTCATCCCAGGTATCAGTCTGGTGAATCTTCGCTGCACTCCCTCCATGGCAAGAACATCCTTCCTCAGATAAGGCAACCAAAACTGCACACAATACTCGAGGTGTGGTCTCACCAAGGCCCTGTACAACAGCAGCAAGGCATCCTTGTTCCTGCACTCGAATCCTCTCGCTATGAAGGCCAACATACCATTTGCCTTCTTAACCGCCTGCTGCACCTGCATGCTTACCTTCAGCGACTGGTGCACAAGGACACCCAGGTCTCGTTGCACTTCCCCTTCTCCCAATCTATTGCCGTTCAGGTAATAATCTGCCTTCCTGTTTTTGCCACCAAAGTGGATAACCTCGCATTTATCCACATTATACTGCATCTGCCATGCTTCTGCCCAATCACCCAACCTGTCCAAATCATACTGGAGTTTCTCGGCATCCTCCTCACAGCACACACGCCCACCCAGCTTTGTGTCATCTGCAAACTTGGAGATATTACATCTAGTTCCCTTGTCTAGATCATTTATATATATTGTGAATTGCTGGGGTCCTAGGACCGATCCCTGCGGTACCCAACTAGTCACTGCCTGCCACTCGGAAAAAGACCCGTTTATTCCAACTCTTTGCTTCCTGTCTGCCAACCAGTTCTTTATCCAAGTCAGTACCTTGACCCCCAGCACAGTGGCATAGTGGTTAGCACTTTGCCTCACAGCGCCAGGGACCCGGGTTCAAATCCGGCCTCGGGTGACTGTCTGTGTGGAGTTTGCACATTCTCCCCGTGTTTGCGTGGGTTTTCTCCGGGTGCTCCGGTTTCCTCCCACAGTCCAAAGATGTGCGGGTTAGGTTGATTGGCCATGATAAAAAAATTGGCCCTTAGTGTTAGGGGGGATTACATATTTGGGGTTACGGGGATAGGGCTTGGGTGGGATGGCTGTCGGTGTAGGGATCGGGGGATAGGGTTTGGATTATCAGCCATGATCTCGTTGAATGGCGGAGCAGGCTCGAAGGGCCGAATGGCCTGCTCCTGCTCCTATCTTCTATGTTTCTATGTAATCCCATGTGCCTTAACTTTACACGCTAATCTCTTATGCAGGACCTTATCAAAAGCCTTCTGAAAGTCCAAATACACCACATCCACTGGTTCTCCCTTATCTATTTTACCAGTTACATCCTTAAAAAATTCCAGTAGATTAGTCAAGCATGATTTACCTTTTGTAAATCCATGTTGACTTTGTCCGATCCCGTCACTGTTTTCCAAGTGCTCTGCTATTACATCTTTTATAATAGACTCTAGCATTTTCCCCACTACCGATGTCAGGCTTACCAGTCTATAATTCCCCGTTTTCTCTCTAACACCTTTTTTGAATAGTGGGGTAACATTAGCTAGCCTCCAATTCATGGGTACTGTTCCAGAGTTTGTAGAATATTGGAAGATGACCAGCAATGCATCTACTATTTCTAGGGCCACTTCCTTAAGTACCCTAGGATGTAGATTATCAGGCCCTGGGGATTTATCGGCGTTCAATCCCGTCAATTTCCCTAACAGCATTTCCCTACAAATACTGATTTCTTTCAGTTCCTCCCTCTCATTAGACCCTATGTTCCCCGACATCTCTGGGAGGTAATTTGTGTCCTCCTTTGTGAAGACGGAACCAAAGTATGTATTTAATTGGTCTGCCATTTCTTTGTTCCCCATTATAAATTCCCCTGATTCTGACTGCAAGGGACCTACGCTTGACTTCACCAATCTTTTTTCTTCACATATCTATGAAAGCTTTTACAGTCAGTTTTTATGTTCCCTGCAAGCTTACTCTCATACTCATTTTCCCCCTCTTAATTAATCCCTTTGTCCTCCTTTGCTGAATCCTAAACTGCTCCCAATCCTCAGGTTTACTGCTTTTACTGGCCAATTTATATGTCCTCTCCTTGGATCTTATGCTATCCCCTAATTTCCCTCATTAGCCACGATTGAGTCACCTTTTTTGTTTTATTTTCATGCCAAACTGGGATGAACAAATTCTGTAGTTCATCCATGCGATATTTGAATGTTTGCCATTGCCTATCCACTGTCAACCCTTTGAGTAACATTCCCCAATCAATCCTACCCAACTCGCGCCTCATACCATCGCAGTTTCCTTTATTTAAATTCAGGACCCTAGTCTCTGAGTCAACTACTTCACTCTCCATCTTAATGAAGAATTCTATCATATTATGATCGCTCTGACCCAAGGGGCCTCGCACAACAAGATTGCTAATTAATCCTTTCTCATTACATAATACCCAGTCTAAGATGACCTGATCTCTAGTTGGTTCCGCGACATATTGGTCCAGGAAACCATCCCGTATACACTCCAAGAATTCCTCCTCCACAGTATTGTTACTAATTTGGTTAGCCCATTCTATATGCAGATTAAAGTCACCCATGATAACTGCAGTGCCCTTATTGCACACGTCTCTAATTTCCCGTTTAATGCCATCCCCAACCTCCGCATTATTGTTTGGAGGTCTGTATACCACTCCCACTAACGTTTTTTGCCCCATGGTATTTCTCAGTTCTACCCATACAGATTCCACATCATCAGAGCTAATAACCTTCCTTTCAATTGTGTTAATCCCCTCTTTAACCAGCAATGCTACCCCACCTCCTTTTCATTTTGCCTATCTTTCCTGAATATTGAATACCCCTGGATGTTGAGTTCCCAGCCTTGGTCACCCTGGAGCCATGTTTCCGTAATCCCAATCGTATCATATCCGTTTACCTCTATTTGCGCAGCTAATTCATCCACCTTTTTACGAATGCTCCTCGCATTAAGACACAAGGCCTTCAGGCTTGTTTTTTTAACACGCTTACACCTTTTAGAATTATTATTTACTGTGGCCATGTTTCATTTAAACCCTTGATTTCTCTGACTGCCACCTTTGTTTTTCTCCTTCCTGTCTTTTGCTTCTATCCTTGTCTCCCTTTCCTCTGTCTCCCTGCTCAGGTTCCCAACCCCCTGCCATTTTAGTTTAAACCCTCCCACAGAGCACTAGCAAACACTCCCCCTAGGACATCGGTCCCGGCCCTGCCCAGGTGCAAACCGTCCGGTTTGTACTGGTCCCACCTCCCCCAGAACCGTTTCCAATGTCCCAGGAATTTGAGTCCCTCCCCCTTGCACCATTCCTCTAGCCACGTATTCATCTGAAATATCCTTCTATTTCTACTCTGACTAGCACGTGGCACTGGTAGCAATCCTGAGATTACTACCTTTGAGGTCCTATTTTTTAATTTACCTCCTAACTCCCTATATTCAGCTTTTAGGAACTCATCCCGTTTTTTACCTATATCGTTGGTACCTATATGCACCATGACAACTGGCTGTTCACCATCCCCTTCCAAAATGTTCTGCAGCTGTTCTGAGACATCCTTGACCCTTGCACCAGGGAGGCAACACACCATCCTGGAGTCTCGTTTGCGGCCGCCGAAACACCTATCTATTCCCCTTACAATAGAATCCCCTATTACTATAGCTCTCCCACTCTTTTTCCACCCGTCCTGTGCAGCAGAACCACCCACGGTGCCAGGACGATCGCTGCTGCTGCCTTTCTCTGAAAAGCCATCCTCCCTCACCAATATCCAAAGCGGTATATCTGTTTGAGAGGGGAATGGTCACAGGGGACCCCTGCACTACCTGCCTGCACCTACTACTCTGCCTGGTGGTTACCCATTCTTTTCCTGCCTGTGCAGCCTTTACCTGCGGTGTGACCAACTCCCTAAACGTGTTATCCACGACGTCCTCAGCATCGCGAATGCTCCAGTATGTTTCTACTCGCAGCTCCAGCGCCGCAATGAGGTCTGTCAGTAGCTGTAGCTGGATACACTTCCCGCACGCAGGAAGTGTCCCTGATTTCCCACATAGAGCAGGAGGAGCATACCACGGCGCCAAGCTCTCCTGTCATGACTTACCCTTTAATTAATTCAAATTAAATTAAATCAAATCAATCCCACCAATTACAATTAAATGATATACTGAAGGGCCCTTGTTTACCAGCAGTCCCCGTTACACCACAGACACCCTATAAACTATAAACCACAAAAGTTAAGTTTGGAAAAAAGGAGAGAGAGAGAAATAGAGTCATAGAGTTATACAGCACAGAAAGAGGCCCTTCGGCCCATCACATCCGCGCTGGCCATCAAGCCCTGTCTAATCTAATCCCATTTTCCAGCATTTGGTCCGTAGCCTTGTATGCTATGGCATTTCAGGTGCTCATCCAAATGCTTCTTGAATGTTGTGAGGGTTCCTGCCTCCACCACCCTTTCAGGCAGTGAGTTCCAGAATCCAACCACCCTCTGGGTGAAAAAGTTCTTCCTCAAATCCCCTCTAAACCTCCTGCCCCTTACCTTGAATCTATGCCCCCTTGTTATTGACCCCTCTACTAAGGGAAAAAGTTCCTTTCTATCTACCCTATCTATGCCCCTCATAATTTTGTACACCTCAATCAGATCCCCCCTCAGCCTTCTCTGCTCCAAGGAAAACAACCCCAGCCTGTCCAGTCTTTCTCCATAGCTGAAGCACTCCAGCCCAGGTAACATCCTGGTGAATCTCCTCTGCACCCTCTCCAAAGCAATCACATCCTTCCTATCGTGTGGCGACCAGAACTGCACACAGTATTCCAGCTGTGGCCTAACCAGCGTTTTGTACAGCTCCATCATAACCTCCCCGCTCTTATATTCTATGCTTCGGCTAATGAAGGCAAGTATCCCATATGCCTTTTTAACCACCTTATCCACCTGTTCTGCTGCCTTCAGGGATCTATGTACATGCACACCAAGGTCCCTCTGATCCTCTGTCTTTCCTAGGGTCTTACCATTCATTGTGTATTCCCTTGCCTTGTTAGTCCCTCCAAAATGCATCACCTCACACTTTTCAGGGTTAAATTCCATTAGCCACTGTTCCGCCCATCTGACCAACCCATCTATATCGTCCTGCAGACTGAGGCTACCCTCCTCGCTATTTACCGCCCCACCAATTTTCGTGTCATCTGCGAACTTACTGATCATACCTTTTACATTCACATCCAAATCATTAATGTAGACCACAAACAGCAAGGGACCCAGCACCGATCCCTGCGGTACCCCACTGGACACAGGCTTCCAGTCACAAAAACAACCTTCGACCATCACCCTCTGCCTTCTGCCACTAAGCCAGTTTTGGATTCAATGCGCCAAGGCACCCTGGATCCCATGGGCTCTTACCTTCTTGACCAGTCTCCTGTGCGGGACTTTATTGAAAGCCTTACTGAAATCCATGTATACCACATCCACTGCACTACCCTCATCCACACACCTAGTCACCCCCTCGAAAAATTCTATCAAATTGGTCAGACATGACCTTCCCTTGACAAAGCCATGCTGACTATCCCTGATTAATCCTTGCCTCTCCAAGTGGAGACTAATTCTGTCCCTCAGATTTTTTCCAATAATTTCCCTACCACTGATGTTAGGCTCACTGGCCTGTAATTCCCTGGTTTATCCCTACTACCCTTCTTGAATAATGGTACTACGTTAGCTGTTCTCCAGTCCTCTGGCACATCCCCTGTGGCCAGAGAGGTTTTGAAAATTTGTGTCAGAGCCCAACCAATCACTTACCTGCTTTCTGGTGACGTCACACTTCGATTACTTTTTACTTCTCTCTCTCCCTCTCTCTGAGATCGGTAAGTCTACCTGATCCGCCGCCTCGCTCTTTATATCTTCTTGACCCTATGCCAATTTGCTCGTGGCTCAGGTAGTAATCCAGAGATTACCACCTTTGTGGTTCTGCTTTTTAATTTATACCTTAGCTGCTCATATTCCCTCAGCAGAACCTCTTTCTTAGTCTTACCTATGTCATTGGTTCCTACATGGACCACGACAACTGGATCCTTCCCCTCCCACTCCAAGTTCCTCTCCAGCCCTGAGGAGGTGTCCTTAACCCTGGCAACACAGTCTTCAGGACTCTCGCTCTCGACTGCAGAGAACAGTATCTATCTCCCACCACTACGACATTCCTTTTTACAACCCCCCCACTTGAATGGCTCCCTGTACAACGGTGCCATGGTCAGTTTGCTCATCCTCCCTGCAGTCACTGCTCTCGTCCACACAGGTTGCAAGAACCTCGTAACTGCGGGACAAGTGCAAGGGCTGAGGCTCCTACAATGCTACCTCCTGGATCCCCATACCTGGCTCAGTTCCTGACCACGGGCCAAATCTGAAGTATTTAACCTAAGGGGTGTGACTGCCTCCTGGAACAAAGTGTCCAGGTAACTTTCTCCCTCCCTGATGTATCGCAATGTCTGCAGCTCGGACTCCAGCTCATCAACTCTGAGCCGAAGTTCCTCGAGCCGCAGACACTTACTGCAGATGTGGTTGCTGTGGATCAGACTGGGGTCCACCAGCTCCCACATGCAACAGATGCAACACATCACCTGCTTTGTCATCTCTATCGTATTTTATTTAATTAATTACATCACTATCAATCAATTGTCTATTTATAGTTTTTAATCTCGGTAAACTAGGTAATAACCTTGTTTAATTTATTAAAATAAGTTTAGTTAGTTATAAATTTAGTTATATGCTATAGGTCTTTACTGTAACTTAGCCCTCAGTCCTAAGAGAAAAGAAATACTCACCACCAATCACCTACCTGCTTACCTGTGACATCTCACTTTGATTTTTTTGTTGTTGAATTGGAACCTCCCCCACTGGCTCTGCTCTCCGGCCTCCTCTCTCCGCGCTCTTTATTCTGCTCCCACTGCCGCTCCGGTTCCGCCCTGATCCGCTGGCTCTGCCTCTACTGACTGTACTCTAATCTGATTGTTTGCTAACAGTTGTCACAATGCTTCTGGATGGTGTTCTTTGCTCCGTATTTACTGCTGTATGTTGCTGTTAAATAGTTCAACAACAGAACGAGAGAGGGGATCTCGGAATTCCACTGAGGAAGGTTGAAATCAAAAACTCTTCTTGTCAAATTGGATTTCACCTCTACACAAAACCGCCAGGGTGAACAGGTATTACTGATGGACCAAAATAAATCCAGTCTCAAGCTATAGCCAGTTTCACACACACTCATTTTACAAACAGTGTAGGGAACGCACATCACTTTCTGAATCCCTGCACAGACAGCAAACTAACGGGTTGTTGTACACAGACAGTTTCTGCTGCAAGGAAACCTGGTTACCGAGGTTTTGTATTAATGGTGCACTGATGTGAACAAAGGGAATGGATGATCTTTCATCAACTAGAGCTTACAACAATCTAAACACTATTAGTTAAAATTATATAAAGATTAATGCTGCAATCCACTATAGTTACATATTTCCCCTCTCCACATGATTTAAAGTACCAATATGAGCAGTTACTTCATATCCAATAAATTACATTTCTCCCCAGGACTTACCATCAAACTTCTTATATCTTGAAGCGAATGTCGACTGTAGGATGTCGCTGGTCTCCAGCACGGCTTTGCTGAACTCTTGCTGGCTTTGTTGGCGGAGTTTTTCCTCCATTTCAGAGGTACAGCACGTGTAGAGCTGGGGACACACCTTCAGGTGATCTCCTGGGCACAAATGAGAGAGATTGTAATCAGGATTTTTAAAAACCACACATCTTTACACCATTAGTTTCCCCTGCTGATCAGAGCGCGCCAGCATGGATTTGTAAAAGGTAAGTCATGAGTAACGAATCTAGTTGAATTATTTTAGACGGCAACTAACGTGGTAGATAAGGGAATGTCTACAGATGTTATTTATCGGTCTTCCAGTAGAATTCAATAAGGTTTCACACAAGAGACTGTTAACAAAAATGAGAATGTGTGGAATTGGAGGCAACCTATTGGCTTGGATAGGGAATTGGTGAGGAGGCAGGAGAGAGAGTGGGGATAATGGGTGTGTGCTCCAATTGGCAGGATGTGACTAGCGGTGTCCCCCAGAGATCTGTACTGGGGCCTCAGCTTTTCACTATATTTATAAATGGCTTGGATGAAGGAATAGAGAGGGTATATCTAAGTTTGCTGATGACACCAAGTTAGGCGGCAAAGTAAATAACGTAGATGGGACCAGAAAGTTGTAAAAGGGACATTGCTAGATTAAGTGAGTGGGCAAAACTGTGGCAGATGGAGTTTAATGTGGGAAAGTGAGGGGTCATCCACTTTGGACCCAAGATAGATCAGAGCATTTTCTAAATGGCGAGAAGCTGGGAACTGTGGTGGAGCAGAGAGATTTAGGGGTCAAGTACAGAAATCACTAAAAGCTAGTGAACAGCGCAAAAAATTATTTAAAAGGCTAATGGAATGTTGGCCTTTTTCTCAAGAGGGCTAGAATTTAAACTTGTACAGAGCTCGGGTTTAGGTCCCATCTGGAGAACTACACTCAGTTCTGGGCACCGCAACGCAGGAAGGATATATTGGCCTTGGAGAGGGTGCAGCACAGATTCACCAGAATGATACCGGGCTTAAGAGGTTAAATTACGAGGACGGGTTAAGAAATAGGAGCAGGGGTAGGTCATACGGCCCATCAAGCCTGCTCTGCCATTTAATAAGATCATGGCTGAATTTCTACGTCATCTCCACTTGCCCGCCCTATCCACATATCCCTCAATTCCCTTAGTGCCCAAAAATCTATCTTCACATCTGCAGTGAATTTAGACCTTTTTCAGGGCTTTTACGCAGTTCCCTCTTTCTACCTTCTCCCAAATCTTTTTGCATTCAAGTAATTATCTAGCACATTTTTGAATGCTGTAAACAATTCAATCACATTTAGCAGAAAGTTGTCAAATTCTGCACCGCATTACTCCTTAGGTTTCAATTAAGTGTGCATGCAATATCCACAAAACGCTTAAAATGTTGCAAATTGAGTACACCAACACAAAATGCAGTGAACCACACAGCATTTGTGTACCGCAGTTACTAAATTACCTGCAGCCATAACCTATTGAAGTCAAATAACTATCGTGTTTAACTAACTTGATCGAGTTTTTTGATGAGGTAACAGAGAGGGTTGATGAGGACAATGCGGTTGACGTGGTGTATATGGATTTCCAAAAAGCGTTTAATAAAGTGCCACATAGAAACATAGAAGATAGGAGCAGGAGTAGTCCATTCGGCCCCTCGAGCCTGCTCCGCCATTTAATGCGATCATGGCTGATCATCCAAACTCAGTACACTGTCCCTGCTTTCTCCCCATATCCCTTGATCCCTTTAGCCTTAAGAAATAAATCCAACTCCTTCTTGAATATATTTAATGAATTGGCCTCTACTGCCTTCTGTGGTAGAGAATTCCACAGGTTCACCACTCTCTGGGTGAAGAAATTCTTCCTCATTTGTATGATCTTGTGGCCATTACAGAAACATGGCTGCAGGGTGACCATGACTGGGAATTAAATATACCAGGTTATTTAACAATCAGGAAGGACAGGCAGGAAGGAAGGGGAGGTGGGATGGCTATGTTAATAAAGGAAGGAATCACTGTAATACAGAGAAATGATATTGGGTCAAAGGATCAGGATAGTGAAACAGTTTGGGTGGAGATATGGAATAATAAGGGGAAAAAAACACTAGTGGGCGTAGTCTATAGGCCTCCGAACAGTTGCAACTCTGTTGGACAGAGTATTAATCAGGAAATAGCTGAGGCTTGTAATAAGGGAACAGCTATAATTATGGGGGATTTTAACTATCATATTAACTGGACAAATCAAATTGGGCAGGGCAGCCTTGAGGATGAGTTCATTGAGTCTATTAGGGATGGGTTTCTTGAGCAGTATGTAACTGAACCGACCAAGGGGCAAGCAACCTTAGATTTGGTCTTGTGTAACGAGACAGGATTAATGAAAAATGTCCTAGTAAAGGATCCCCTTGGAATGAGTGACCATAACATGGTTGAATTCCATATTCAATTAGAGGGTGAGAAGGTTGGATCTCAAACAAGCGTGCTAAGCTTGAATAAAGGAGACTATGAAGGTATGAGAGCAGAATTGATTAGAGTGGACTGGGAAAATAGATTAAAGGGTAAGACGGTACATGATCAGTGGTGTACATTTAAGGAGTTATTTTACAACTTCCCAAAAAATTATATTCCACTGAGGAAAAAAGGGTGTAAAAGAAAAGGTAGCCATCCGTGGCTAAGTAAAGTAATTAAGAATAGTATCCGACTAAAAACAAGGGCGTATAAGGTAGCCAAATCTAGTGGGAGGATAGAAGATTGGGAAGTCTTTAAAAGACAGCAAAAAATAACTAAAAGATTGATTAAGAAAGGGAAGATAGATTATGAAAGTAAATTAGCAAAAAATATAAAAACAGATAGCAAAAGTTTCTATAGTTATATAAAAAGAAAAAGGGTGGCTAAAGTAAATGTTGGTCCCTTAGAGGATGAGACCGGGAAATTAATGGTGGGAAACATGGAGATGGCAAAAAAGCTGAACAATTATTTTGTGGCAGTCTTTACGGTAGAGGACACTAAGAATATCCCAACACTGGACAAACAGGGGGCTCTAGGGGGGAGGAGCTAAATACGATTAAAATCACTAAGTAAGTGGTACTTGGTAAAATAATGGGACTCAAGGCGGATAAATCCCCTGGACCTGATGGCTTACATCCTAGGATCTTAAGGGAAGTGGCGGTAGGGATTGTGGATGCATTGGTAATAAATTTCCAAAACTCCCTGGACTCAGCAAAGGTCCCGGCAGATTGGAAAACTGCTAATGTAACACCCTTATTTAAAAAGGGTAGTAGTCAGAAGGTTGGAAACTATAGACCTGTTAGCCTAACATCTGTGGTTGGTAAAATTTTAGAGTCCATTATTAAGGGGACAGTAACGGGACATTTGGATAAACATAATTTAATAGGACAAAGTCAGCATGGTTTTATGAAGGGGAAGTCATGTTTGACAAATTTGCTTGAGTTCTTTGAGGAAGTAACATACAGGGTGGATAAAGGAGAAGCAGTGGACATAGTGTATTTAGACTTCCAAAAGGCATTTGACATGGTGCCACACAAAAGATTATTGCTCAAGATAAAAAATCATGGGATTGGGGGTAATATTCTGGCATGGTGGAGGATTGGCTATCTAACAGAAAGCAGACAGTTGGGATAAATGGTTCGTTCTCAGACTGGCAATCAGTAACTAGTGGTGTTCCGCAGGGGTCAGTGCTGGGTCCCCAACTCTTTACAATCTATATTAATGATTTGGAGGAGGGAACCAGGTGTAACATATCAAAGTTTGCAGATGATACAAAGATGGGAAAGAAAGTAGTGAGTGAGGAGGACATAAAAAAACCTGCAAAGGGACATAGACAGGCTAAGTAAGTGGGCAGAGATTTGGCAGATGGAATACAATACTGGAAAGTGTGAGGTTATGCACTTTGGCAGGAAAAATCATAGAGCAAGTTTTAATCTTAATGGCAAGAAACTGGAAAGTACTGTAGTACAAAGGGATCTGGGGGTCCTGGTGCACGAAACTCAAAAAGTTAGTATGCAGGTGCAGCAAGTGATTAAGAAGGCCAATGGAATGTTGGCTTTTATTGCTAGGGGGATGGAATATAAAAACAGGGAGGTATTGTTGCAGTTGTACAAGGTATTGATGAGACCGCACCTGGAATACTGCATACAGTTTTGGTGTCCATACTTAAGAAAAGACATACTTGCTCTCGAGTCAGTACAAAGAAGGTTCACTCGGTTAATCCCGGGGATGAGGGGGTGGACATATGAGGAGAGGTTGAGTAGATTGGGACTCTACTCATTGGAGTTCAGAAGAATGAGAGGTGATCTTATTGAAACATATAAGATTGTGAAGGGGCTTGATCGGGTGGATGTGGTGAGGATGTTCCCAATGATGGGTGAAACTAGAACTAGGGGGCATAATCTTAGAATAAGGGGCTGCTCTTTCAAAACTGAGATGAAGAGAAACTTCTTCACTCAGAGAGTAGTAGGTCTGTGGAATTTGCTGCCCCAGAAAGCTGTGGAAGCTACATCATTAAATAAATTTAAAACAGAAATAGACAGTTTCTTAGAAGTAAAGGGAATTAGGGGTTATGGGGAGCGGGCAGGAAATTGGACATGAGTCTATGTTCGGAACGGTCATGGCCCTGTGGGTAACGGAGCGGGCCCAGGGGCCGTGTAGCCTGGTTCTGCTCCTACTTCTTGTGTTCTAATTATGTGTTAGATTTCAGGAGATGTTTTTATTCCTGTTCCTAGCTGGGGTGGAGATCACCTTTTACAGAAGGTAAGTACTGTAGGAAATATAGGGACAGTGATCTCCTGGACGAGTTTCGATCGCCTAGATGGGTCGGAGAGGAATTTCCCAGATTTTTTTCTCCCAAATTGGCCATTGGGTTTTTTATCTGGTTTTTCGCCTCTCCCAGGAGATCACATGGGTTCGGGAGGGATGTAGACCGATAGTAGATTTGAGGTTAGGATCAGATCAGCCATGATCTTATTGAATGATGGAGCAGGCTCGAGGGGCCGATTGGCCTACTCCTGCTCCTATTTCTTATGTTCTTATGTAAATGGCTTACCCCTTATCCTTAGACTGTGACCCCTGGTTCTGGACTCCCCGACCATCGGGAACATCCTTCCTGCATCTAGTCTGTCCAGTCCTGTCAGAATTTTATAAGTTTCAATAAGATCCCCTCTCATTCTTCTAAACTCCAGCGAGTACAAGACCAATCGACCCAATCTCTCCTCATGCGTCATTCCTGCCATCCCAGGTATCAGCCTGGTGAATCTTCGCTGAACTCCTTCCATGGCAAGAACATCCTTCCTCAGCTAAGGCGACCAGAACTGCACACAATACTCAAGATGTAGTCTCACCAAGGCCCTGTACAACTGCAGCAAGACATCCTTGTTCCTGTACTCAAACCCTCTCGCTACGAAGGCCAACATACCGTTTGCCTTCTTAACCGCCTGCTGCAGCTTCATGCTTACCTTCAGCGACTGGTGCACAAGGCCACCCAGGTCTCGTTGCACTTCCGCTTCTCCCAATCTATTGCCATTCAGATAATAATCTGCCTTCCTGTTTTTGCCACCAAAGTGGATAACCTCACATTTATCCACGTTATATTGCATCTGCCATGCTTCTGCCCAATCACCCAACCTGTCGAAATCATACTGGAGTTTCTCGGCATCCTCCTCACAGCACACACGCCCACCCAGCTTTGTGTCGTCTGCAAACTTGGAGATATTACATCTAGTTCCCTTGTCTAGATCATTAATATATATTGTGAATAACTGGGGTCCAAGGACCGATCCCTGCGGTACCCCACTAGTCACTGCCTGCCACTCGGAAAAAGACCCGTTTATTCCAACTCTTTGCTTTCTGTCTGCCAACCAGTTCTCTATCCAAGTCAATACCTTGCCAGTAAAGTTGAAGCCCATGGAATAAAAGGGACAGTAGCAGCATGGATATGAAATTGGCTAAGTGACAGGAAACAGAGTTGAGGTGAACGGTTGTTTTTCGGACTGGAGGAAGGTACACAGTGGTGTTCCCTCGGGGTCGGTACTAGGACCACTGCTTTTCCTGATATGTATTAATGGCTTGGGTGTACCGGGCACAATTTCAAAATTTGCAGATGACACAAAACTTGGAGGTATAGAGAACAGTGAGGAGGATAGTGATAGACTTCCAGAGGAAATAGACAGGCTGGTGTAATGGGCGGACACGTGGCAGATGAAATTTAACGCAGAAAAGTGATACATTTTGATAGGAAGAACGAGGAGAGGCAATATAAACTAAAGGTTACAATCCTAAAGGGGGTGCATGAACAGAGAGTCCTGGGGGTATATGTGCACAAATCATTAAAGGTGGCAGGGCAGGTTGAGAAAGCAGTTAAAAAAGCATACAGGCTTCACAAATAGAGGCACAGGGCTCGATTTTCCAAGCCCCGAGGAGGCGGGAGTGGTGGGAAAATTGCAGAATCGGGCGGGGGGGGGGGCAGGAACCCATCCCGCCCCCAACCCGCCTCAGTGTCAATGTCCCAGGAGGCGGGTACCCGACCTGTGCTGGGAGCCGCCTCCCCGAGGCGGGAAGGGGATTAGTGCCAATTAACTGCCTGTTAACAGGTAGTTAACGGGCAGTTTTTTGCCTAATCCCTATTTTTAGCCCTGAAGTGTGGGCTGTCCGCGACACCGAACCACGCCTAGTTAGCGAGGCGGACCGTCGGTCTGCAGGGGTTGGAGGGGTCGAGATGTCCGTTGTGCAGGGGAGTGATGGGTGCATGTGTGCAGAGGTAAGTGTGTGAGGTAAGTTTAAAGTGTTTTAGTAAGTTTTACTTACCTTTACTTTCTCCTGCAGGCTTCCTTCCTTCAGTTCTCGGGAGTCCCTCAGCTCACCGGCACAGAAAGCAGAATGGCCGCTGAACTGTCAAAAGCTGCAGCCTGCTTTCTGGTCTGGAGAGATCTCTAACTGAGTCTGAGTAGAAGGACTCAAGTTAGAAGACAGATCGTCAGTGTTTGACAGCTTCACAGAGCTGTCAAACACTGATTTTTCATCTGTCAAAAGCTCTTGACAGATGAAATGTCAATCGCTGACGTCACCAGTAACCAGGTGTCCCTTAATTGGTTTGCTGAGCCCGCTGGGCGGGCTTAACAAGGTCAATCAAGGGAAAATAGCGAGGGTTGGCCACAAGTCGATGGAGGCAGGACTACAACCCAAAAAGTGGGAGTCCCGCCTCCAAAAGCTCCCCATTGACAAAATCGAGCCCATAGAGTACAAAAGCAAGGAAGTTATGATGAACCTTTATAAAACACTGGTTCAGCCTCAACTGGAGTAGTGTATCCAATTCTGGGCACCGCACTTTAGGAAGGATGTGAAGGCCTTAGGGAGGGTGCAGAAAAGATTTACAAGAATAGTTCCAGGGATAAGGAACTTCAGTTACTTGGATAGACTGCACTGGAGCAGAGATGGTTGAGAGGAGATTTGATAGAGGTGTACAAAATCATGAGGGGTCTAGACAGAGTAGATAGACACTGTTCCTACTGGCAGAAGGTTCAAGAACCAGAGGACACAGATTTAGAACCAAAAACTACATGAGGAAAAACCTTTTTTACACAGCGAGTGGTTAGGATCTGGAATGCACTGCCTGAAAGGGTGGTGGAGGCAGACTCAATCGTGGCTTTCAAAAGGGAATTGGATAAGTACCTAAAGGAAAAAAAATTGCAGGGTTACGGGGAAAGGGTGGGAGAGTGGGACTTGAAGCGCTCTTGCAGAGAGCCAGCACAGGCAGACGGGCTGAATGGCTTCCTTCTGTGCTGTAACCATTCTATGATTCTATTTAAGGATTAGTATTAAGCAGGACATAGCACAGACTGAGGCCTAGAAATTCAGTCTGGCCACTTTTGGGGCGGTAAAGTCGGGCGGTCGCTAAAGTTAGCGCCCGCCGGAAAGTGTAGGCCACTTCGCCGAAATTCAGTAGATTTGGCCAAGAGTTTGGGCGAGCGCTGAAACTGGCGTTGCACTGCTATCTTCAGGCGCTAAGCCGGCGATGCGGACTGATAACGCCGAGGCCGGGCGCAGCGCAGGTGCGGTCATGTTTTGATTGACAGCAGACACCCTGACGCCGGCCAGCTCTTAAAGGGGGAAGGGTCGACTTTGACTGCTGCCACGCCCTGCATAGTGGAGCCCTGCAGCTAGGCCTCAACACTGCTGGTGGACCCAAATAGCGCCTGAAGCCATGCAGAAGGCCCGTGAACGAGCGCAGCGCTTCTCCCAGCATGCTTTGAGGGTGCTGGTTAATGGTGTGGAAAAGAAAAGAGAGATCTTGTGCCCGGACAGTGGCAAGAAGGCTTCCAGGAGGCAGTACAGGAGAGCCTGGAAGAAAATCGCCCACAGGGTGTCATCCACCAGCGATGTCCCCAGGAGTGCGGACCAATGCCGCAAGAAGTACAACGACCTCACTCGGATGGTGAAGGTGAGTACCCTTTCCAGTGTCCTCCTCATCCTTGCATGTGCACCTCACATTATGGGCAAAGGGACCTCAAAGGCCTAATGGGCAGCCCTCCTCCCGCAGCTATGGCACTGGCATGATCATCAATAGCACTTTCTGCACTTAACACACTGGCCAAGCTATTCGACCATGGGAGGCAGTGCACACATCAACAGGGCACCACACTGGCCAAGCTATTCGACCATGGGAGGCAGTGCACACAGCAACAGGGCACCACACTGGCCAAGCTATTCGACCATGGGAGGCAGTGCACACAGCAACAGGGCACCACACTGTACTTAGAGGCCGTCCTTTCTCTTGCAGGCCAAGCTGGCGCGGAATTTGAGGAGCCAGTCTGCCACCGGGGGAGGCCGTCCCCAGTACCAGGCGCTCAGTGAGCTGGAGGAGAGCGTGGCTCGACTCATGCGTGGCCGGGTGACTGGCCCTGTTGCCATTGGAGATGCGGACCCTGTACTGGGACCCACTGGTAAGGACATGACCGGTTGGCCCTCTCTCGTTGCCCTTGCGCTTCAGATTTACATCCTTTCCCACTGTCCGACCAATGCGCATAATGCCACCACTCATGCCTCCCTCGCTGACGCCCTGTCCTCACTCTAAAGCTACTCTTGTGCCTTCCTGCTTTCAGCTGGTGAGGAGGAGGTGGTCCCTGAAGCTCAGAGTGCCAGGCCCTTGGAGGAGGAGGACGACGAGGACCAGGAGGAAGGCGGCACATCGGGGGAACCCTCATCCGCGCCAGGGGATGGCAATGGAGGGGAGACGTCTGGCCTGGAGGAGAGGCAGGGTGAAGTGTTGCAGGGGGGTGTAGCTCCTGGTCCCAGTGGGGTCGAGGCACGCGGGAAGGGTCGGGCAGCACGGCGGCCTTCTCCCCAGAGGGGGGAAGTGTTGCAGGGGAGGGCAGTTCCTGGGCCCAGTGGGGTCGAGGCACGCGGGAAGGGTCGGGCAGCTCGGCGGCCTTCTCCCCAGAGGGAGAGTCCGCCCTCCAGTCCGGAGACGCTCCTCGCCCAGGAGGTGCGCCTCCTTGATGAGATGTCCGCGGCCTCGGAGCGGCGCCACAAGGAGTTCATGGGGTTGTGGGACAGATGCCTCAGGCCATTGAGTCCCTGGCTCATAGTGTGGTCGCTTTCGGGGAATCACAGGCCAGGGGGGTCGAGCAACTCGCGGCAGCAAACGACAGGGGTGTCCAGCAACTCGCGGGCACATACCAGGGCAGTTCGGGCACTCACTTCTGCCACACTCGCTGTGGCGCGGAAGCATCGCCAGGGCACCCGCCGCCCTGCTGCAGCACAGCGGTCTGGCCTCCACCAGATTGCTGCGCTTGCTGCACTGCCAGCCCGGCCGAGTGCCAGTGTCTCTGGCGAACAGCGCGCGCCTGGCATCAGCCAGCTTGCTCCCATTGGTGCAGCCGACACTGCCACTCCCCCAGCCAAGGTGCGACGAGCTGCTGCTGAGAATGATGCTGGCCAGCCACAGCTGCAGCAGTCAGCAGCCGTCCCCTCCCGGGCCGGGCCTCGTCTAGGCCGACCCCCAAGGGCATCTGCCGTCACGCATTGTGGCCCTCATGAGCCTTCCCCCAGCCTTGCCACACCCACAGGGCCCAGGTTGAGACGGAGCAGCAGGTCGGGCAGGGGCCGGAGAAGCCTGCATAAGGACTCGCCCTCTCGGCACACCCAGTAGAGTGTGGTGAGAGCGGTTTTTTTTATATGGGGGTGTTTGTGTTCTGGGGGGGGCTTATTTTGGTAAGGCCGAAGATGAAGGCATTTTTTGTTTTTATGGGGGTGTTTGTGTTGTGGAGGGGGGGGCTTATTTTTGTAAGGCCGATGATGAAGGCCAATTGGATGGGCAAGTTTTGTTATTCCTCCCCAGGTTGTGGGAGTGACAGATGTTTTTGACTGTTTTTTGGGGGTCTCGTCTGTTTTTCAGTTTCATGTGGGAAGGGCCCTGAGTTTGTTAAATAAAGCTTTTTATTTATTCAGCATGTCCAGGTGTCATGTTTCAAGTGGTTGTTGCGTTAACCGGCTGAGGGCTTGCGGAGCGGCTGCATTCAGGTGCGTTCATTGCCACAGGCCATTCCCTGACAGGGGGCCTAGAAGTGTCGTTCAATAAGACGCCGGCGGACGGCCCTTGGACCTTGTGGCTCCCTCCTGGGCTGGTACTCCTCCTCCTCCTCCTCCTCATGGTCCTCCTGCTCGTCCTCCTGAGGTGGTGGTGCAACGTCAGGTGGCAGTGCCTGAGTCCTGCGGATAGCCAGGTTGTGCAGCATGCAGCACACGACGACGAACTGGGAGGCTCTATCCGGCGAATACTGTAGAGATCCGCCGGAACGATTCAGGCAGCGGAACCGTTGCTTCAGGACGCCAATCGTTTGCTCTATGATGTTCCTTGTGGCTTGATGGCTTTCGTTGTATGCCTCCTCCGCTGGGGTCCTGGGCGCGCGGAGCGGGGTCATGAGCCATGGACACAAAGGGTAGCCCTTGTCCCCAATAAGCCATCCCCTCGGTGGAGGCTGTGCCTCGAACATGTCAGCCACAGTAGTCTGGCGCAGGATAAATGCATCGTGGCTGCTTCCTGGAAAGCGGGCATTGACAGCTAGGATGCGCTGCCTGTGGTCACACACCAGCTGTACATTGAGGAAATGGTAGCCCTTCCGGTTGCGGTAATCCTCGGCATTGTCGATAGGTGCCCGCATAGCCACATGCGTGCAGTCAATGGCGCCCTGCACCATGGGGAAGCCCGCGATCCTGGCAAATCCGACTGCACGCTGCTCCTGCCTCTCTAGGGTCATGGGGAAGGAGATGAATTGGTGTCTCCTCGCGAAAAGTGCATCGGTGACCTGCCGGATGCAGCGATGCGCGGCGAACTGGGAGATGTTCGCTATGTCCCCAGCAGCGGCTTGGAAGGAGCCGCTTGCATAAAAGTTCAGAGCCACCGTGACCTTCACTTCCACCGAGAGAGACATCCTGCACATCAGCTGTGGACGCAGATCTCTGTGAAGCAGCTGGCAGATCTCTGCAACCACCTCCCTTCTGAAGCGCAGCCTCTTAACACAATGCGCCGCAGTCATGGTGAGATAGGACACCTGCTGCTGGTATTGCCTGAGTGGGTAAGGCCTACGTTGCCGATGCCTGATGGCCCCTCTGCGTCTAGGCATGGCTGGCCCTCTCACACAGCGTCTGCGAGCCCTTCGCACATAATGCTGCAACTGAGGGTTGGAACCCCATACAGCCCCCATAATAAACTTGCAAACAGTGAAATCACAATGATTCAAATGTCAAAGCTCTGGCCAGAAGCCAAAAATACCTCTCCTATGTTGTCCCAAATCAGTAAGCTCTGTTCCTTGGTCTCTGTCCAGAAATCCAAAGCAGTAAAGTCATTGCAGCAAAATGGCTGGGCTTTATAGGTCAGTGTAAGTGCCCTTTAATTAGCGCTCCCCGAGGCCCACAGGGCCTCTGTTGCGTTCCACTTCACAGTTCTTAACAGCGCCACGCCCACATTGGGCGGGCGCCACTGAATTTCCGGTTTGGGGCGCACAAACAGCGTTGCACGCCGAAATGACGTCATAAGCTGCGCGCGCAGCTGAGCAGGCGCAAACACTTTGCGCCGGCGCTAAATGTCTACTGAATTTGGGCGTAGGCGCAGATCGGTCTGCGCCCGGGCGCTAAGTGCCTAGCGCTGGAAATATACCCCTCTTATGGCGTTAACGGCTGGCGAACGCAACTGAATTTCTAGGCCTGAATGTCTACACTGTCAGACAGTTTAAGTGTTGTGCATCATTCTTATGTTGAGGACGTATATAGCACAGGGAGTCATCACACCATCCCACGCTCTGAAAGAACGTACCAACATGCAATCAGATATCATTTATACACTCCAACGGGACAGAGTCTTTGTAAATCTGTGCGTTACGTCAAGGCAGAGTTTTAACTGCAAGAAATCTCAATCGGAAAGTAACCTAACATAACTAGCCAGTCTGTAACATCCTTCATCAATTCTGGGCTAATTCAAGTCACAACCGATGAGCTGCACTGCATTCATTAAAATTAAAGACAACAAAATTAATTTGTGGTAAAATTACAAAAATAACAGATTATAAAGTCAGACAATTTTTATGTACGGCATTTATAGAATGACTGGAAGCCTGGATATTGCCATAGCCCAGAACCAGTGATTGAATGAAGATACGGAGTGGGGCTTCAATCCAAACTGACTCAGGCGTGAATGCTACCGCTGAGTCACGGCTAATACTTGAGAATACTTTTAAAATGACACATGGATACTTCATTTCAACTTTCTCAAACAGGGGTGGCTCTTTAGTGTACTGGAGTTAGTTTTGAGGAACATTGACAATCGCCATCCTTCTTCCAGTTGAATATTTGCGTTACAAAAAAAGCAGTTCTGTAAAAAATGCATTTCTTTTGACCAAGCTTTACATTGTACATTACACTTGAAGTAAAAGCTTGTCGTTTTCTTCAAGTGCCAGAGAAACTTCCCCAGCAACAGAAATCGCCCTCTAAGAGATTACATAGAAGTTAGAGTTTTGCCCAGCCAGCCCATGTGATGTTTATCCTCCCATGTGCCCACCCTATTCCCATATCTATTTAGAATTCAGAATTTATTCTCCTTTCCTTCATCCACCTATCTAACCAGTTATTAAATGTTGGCATGGTCTCTGTTTCAATCATTAACTCCAGATTGCATTCCACAGCGTCACAACACTGTGTAAGGTTTATCCTGCTGTATCCTAAATCTCTTGCATTTAATATTGACCCGTATTTTCCGATCGCAGGCCTGCCGCGGGCGGAGGCCTGCGATCTGGAAAAATCTGCGCCCTTACCGGAGGGCTCCCGGGACGCACACACTTCCGCTCCTGGGCCTCACCAAACTGCAGGGCTCACATATCCCAGAGGCGCATGTAGTTTGCAGCGTTCCTGGGATCATGTGGGCCATGGGGAGCCAATCACAGAAAGGAATCTCCCTTCATACATTTGACAGGAAGACCTGTCAAATATATGAATGGCGATCAATGAAAAAAATAGTAAAACTTTAAATACATTTTTTTTTTAAATCACACTTTTAAAATGACTTGAAATTACAATAAATTAAGTATTTTAAACAAAAATATAATTTTTTGAAAAAAATAATTAAAGTTTTTTACGGGGCTAAAAATAAGCTTACTTTTTTAAAGTATTTTTAAATGATAAATCAGTGGAAATTTTTTTTTTACCTTATCCTGGTAAAAGCAGGCCTTATGCTTGCTTTTACCAGGCGTAAGAATTGTAAGGGTTTTCTGCGGGCGGAGGGTCTCCAAAAAGCGGAACTATCCGCCCGCAGAGGCCCTCCTCCAGGGCAGCCGGAGGATCTGTCAAGCCCTTTCTTGACAGATCAGAAATACCGGTTTTCAGCGTATGCGTTGTGCATGCCTGAAACCGGCATTTCCGATGTCCCTACGGGTGGATACACAGCACGTGCACACCCGTAGGGATCAGAATATCCAGCCCCTTTTATTTATGGCCCCTTGTTCTAGATTCCTCAACCACTGGAAACAGTCTATTTCCAAGGACTCTGTCTCATCCCTTCATAATTTTAGACACCTCCATCAAATCATCCCTTAATCTCCTCTATTCTAACAAAAACAGCTCTACTCAAATATACGCAGCTCCAGATTAACAGAATACATTGTGCGTTACACTGTTTAACGCTCCTGCCCTCTGATTTACTGGAGGAAATACTGTGGGAAACCCACTATCGGGAGAGATTTTGTCTGTACCAATCAGGTTTTTCACACTGAGGTTACTGATATTTATTGATCAAATCTCCTACCTGTCTGTGTTTCATATATTTCTACTCTACAGGAGTTGGTGTAATTTGTAGAATATTGTACCTTCCCACTGGCTCTGTGTCTGTAGCCACCGCCTGGCACGGTACTAAGTGGGCCCGTACCGAATAACCAGGGTTAATTCATCACCTCCAACTGCTCCTGCCCTCTCTGCGACACATGTGGAATACCAATATCCCCGAGTGTTAAACAAAATCTGTCCAGAAACCCAAATGCAGGACAGAATCCATCCCTAGGGTTTGGCCCATGGCACGGCACGTGTGTTTCTCCACATATCCAAGTGGACGCAGTGTTAACTTTTCACCCCATCCCCCCTCCATATACGCCAGTGATGCTGGTTACTGAATTGAAATATTAACAGACTTTTACTGGAATAATTAGCAGCTTTGAGATACAAAGTTAGTTTCCTTTTCCAACAGTACATGGCCAAAAGATTATAGGTGTTCTCATTTTAAACACCATTATGGGAGTGAAAACAGAAAATGACAAATACTGAAGCCCTGACACCAACAAGCACAAACCATCGAGATGGAGTTTCAAAATATTCTCATGCACTTTGAAAAATATGAACAGGTTTTTGCTTAACCCCCAAGATGCAATCTGGTGAAACAATGAACTCCAATTGTTGTATAAATTAATGTAGCTAGATTAGGTCACATGCAAATGAGGATTTTCTAGAATCTAGCTTACAAACCAGAAAAAGGTGGTGGCATACTCCCAACAGAGGCATTCTTCACCAACGTTCTCAGTTATTCCTCAGGCTATCACAATCCGTGGGGTAGGACAAGAAGCAGAAAGGAAGGAACTTTCACTTGACCTGAAGGAGCCTTTCTCTTTCGGTTTTCCACACCCCCACCCTCAAAAGTTTCATCGATGTTCATTTTTAACAAAGCAGAAAAACCCAGTGCTGCCGCCGAGGAGAACAGGGGAATGCAAGGGGTCTGGTTAAAATAACCATCCCGCCATAAACAAAAGTTATACAGGACTCCTGACTCAAAGATTAAATCATGATCATTTGGTGAGCTAGAAGGTACAGCCATCGTTTGGAGTCCAGTATTTTTCAGAGGTGTTGTCATAATGAAGATAGTCAGAAAAGAAACAAAATCCCAAAAAGGACTCCTTCTACTGAGCCCAACTCCTGGGCTCAGGTTCTCTTTTCCCACAGACTACTATCGTCTGTAATTAATTGTGAAATCTGAGGCAGAATGACAGGAACAGAAAACATCAAGTCTGAAATGAAACCTGCAAACTTCCCCCAAAATCATGCCCCACATACCAGCTCATTGCAACTTATCAACCTTCTTCTCAATCATTGAAACTACAGAAAGTAACCATGACTTTTCATTTTCTGTCCATATACGATGCAATACGAAAACGAATTTAAAAAAATGCTCCATTCTCCTCCTTACATTCAAATGGCAAGTCAGTACCGAGGAGGCAGAGTGCAACAAGGAGCCTCCCCTGTAGAGTGGGAAAGATCCAGGCTGTACTGAGACAGCCATCACTGCACAGAGCATCCTACTGGAACATCCAGCAACTAAACCATCGTCACGGAAGGGAAGAAGTCAATGACCTAGTCAAACACCGAGTCTCTGTCCATAACAGATGTTTGGCCAGAAAGGATTTTGTTATTGAGTTGATCTCCCTCTTGGGCTCTGCCGCAGGTGAGCACGAGTAAAATTATCCACTTCAGCCAGCTTTACCCCAGTTAAATCAGAAACTTCAGCCAGCTTTACCCCAGTTAAATCAGAAACTTCAGCCAGCTTTACCCCAGTTAAATCAGAAACTTCAGCCAGCTTTACCCCAGTTAAATCAGAAACTTCAGCCAGCTTTACCCCAGTTAAATCAGAAACATGTTTTGGAACCAGGTGAGAAGCTAAGCAAGGATCTACATGTTAATTTTCTGAGAGCCACAGAAAGCAATCCCACTCCAACCTTATTCTAGCAAGTCATAAAAAATGCCACATATGTAAATTATTTCCATGTTGGAGGAGCGTTACAGCATTGGCTGATGTACATCACCCAACTGGCCATTGCTCACATGTACTTGGACAGTGGGCTTTGGCAGGATATTTGACAATGATGGGGGGGGAGATCACAGGCAGCCCCCTTCTTATGTCCACATACCCAGACTCTCCCACACAGGTTACTGGGTGATGAACAGAAATCCTGCATCATATTTCTCCCCGACTATCCCAGGGTGCCGAGACCAATTGTAGCAGTCGGACCAACCCTTTAAGAATAACAAAGCCCCGTACAGACCTGTATAGCTCAGTCACATGGTGCCTTTACTAGGCGGGGCACTGGGGAGTACCTCCTACCTCCTTTCTTTTTATTTAAAAAACATGGACCAGGCAAGAAAGAGAAAGGAAGAGTGTGAAAGTTTAGTGCCTCTCCTGATCCAGTCCCCACACCATTTACTGCCCCAACACACAGATGCTGGCGAGCAACATCCCTCCACCATTTGCCAACGCGTCTCTCTGACAGGTGTGTGCTATTCATTCAGAGCAAGCATCATCAACTCGCTCAATGCAAGCGGCCGCCTGGCCGAGATCAGACACTCTGTACTCGGCATTACAAACTCCGACATAAGGCTACTATTGTCCTGCAGTGCAGCCCAAGAAACAGGAGCAGGAGTAGGAGTAGATCAATCGGCCTCTCGAGCCTGCTCAATAAGATCATGGCTGATATAAGCTTGGTCTCAACACCACTTTTGCGCTCTCTCCCCATACCCCTTGTAGTTCAAAAATCTGTCTATCTCCACCTTGAATATATTCAATGACTCCACCTCCACAGCTCTCTGGGTTGGAGAATTCCAAAGATTCACGACCCTCAGAGAAGAAATTCCTCCTCATCTCCGTCTTAAATGGGCGACCCCTTATTCTGAAACTATGCCCCCTAGTTCTAGATACCCCCACTAGGGGAAACATCCTCTCAGCATCCACCCTGTGAATCCCCCTCAGAATCTTATGTTTCAATAAGATCTCCTCTCATTCTTCTAAACTCCAATGAGTATAGGCCCAACCTGCTCAACCTTTCGTCATATGTCAACCCCTTCATCCCAGGAATCAACCTAGTGAACCTTCTCTGCACTGCCTCCAATACAAGTATATCTTTCCTTAAATATGGAGACCAAAACTGTACGCAGTACTCCAGGTGTGGTCTCACTAGCGCCCTGTAAAGTTGCTTCAAAACTTCCCTACTTTTATACGCCATACCCCTTGCAATAAAGGCCAACATTCCATTAGACTTCCTAATTACTTGCGGTACCTGCAGGCTAACTTTTTGTGTTTCGTGTACTAGGACACCCAGATCACTTTCTACCGCAGCATTTTGTAGTCTCACTTCATTTAATTAATAATTTGCTTTTTCATTCTTCTTTCCAAAGTGGATAACCTCACATTATCCTCCATCCAAATTTTTGCCCACTCACTTAACCTATCTATATCCCTTTGCAGGCTCTTTGTGTCCTCCTCACAACTTGCTAACCCACCTATCTTTGTATCATCAGCAAATTTGGCTACAGTACACTAGGTCCCTTCATCCAAGTCATTAATATAGATTGTAAATAGTTGAGGCCCCCGCACTGATCGCTGTGGCACCCCACTAGTTACTCATTGCCAACCGGAAAATGACCCATTTATCCCGACTCTCTGTTTTCTGTTACTTAGCCAATCCCATTATCCATGCCAATATATTACCCCCAACCCCGTGCGCTCTTATCTTATGCAGTACCTTTTTATGTGGCACCTTATCGAATGATTTCTGGAAATCCAAATACACTACATCTCCTGTGGAATTATAGACCGGTAAGCCTGAAATCGGTAGTGGGGAAATTGCTAGAGTCCATTATAAAAGATGTAATAGCAGAGCACTTGGAAAACAGTGACAGCATCGGACAAAGCCAACATGGATTTACAAAAGGTAAATCATGCTTGACTAATCTACTGGAATTTTTTGAGGATGTAACTGGTAGAATAGATAAGGGAGAACCAGTGGATGTGGTGTATTTGGACTTTCAGAAGGCTTTCGATAAGGTCCCGCATAAGAGATTAGCGTGCAAAGTTAAATCACATGGGATTGGGGGTAAGGTACTGACTTGGATAAAGAACTGGTTGGCAGACAGGAAGCAAAGAGTTGGAATAAATGGGTCTTTTTCCGAGTGGTAGGCAGTGACTAGTGGGGTACCGCAAGGATCGGTCGTAGGACCCCAGCTATTCACAATATATATTAATGATCTAGACGAGGGAACTAGATGTAATATCTCCAGGTTTGCAGATGACACAAAGCTGGGTGGGCGTGTGTGCTGTGAGGAGGATGCCGAGAAACTCCAGTATGATTTGGACAGGTTGGGTGATTGGGCAGATGCATGATAATGTGGATAAATGCGAGGTGGCAAAAACAGGAAGACAGGTTATTATCTGAACGGCAATAGATTGGGAGAAGGGGAAGTGCAATGAGACCTGGGTGTCCTTGTGCACCAGTCGCTGAAGGTAATCATGCAGGTGCAGCAGGCGGTTAAGAAGGCAAATGGTATGTTGGCCTTCATAGCGAGAGGATTCGAGTACAGGAGCAAGGATGTCTTGCTGCAGTTGTACAGGGCCTTGGTGAGACCACATCTTGAGTATTGTGTACAGTTTTGGTCGCCTTATCTGAGGAAGGATGTTCTTGCCATGGAGGGAGTGCAGCAATGAGTCACCAGACTGATACCTGGGATGGCAGGAATGACGTATGAGGAGAGATTGGGTCGATTGGGCTTATACCCGCTGGAGTTTAGAAGAATGAGAGGGGATCTCATTGAAACTTATAAAATTCTAACAGGACTAGACAGACTAGATGCAGGAAGGATGTTCCCGATGGTCCGGGAGTCCAGAACCAGGGGTCACAGTCTAAGGATAAGGGGTAGGCCATTTAGGACAGAGATGAGGAGGAATTTCTTCACCCAGAGAGTGGTGAACCTGTGGAATTCTCTACCACAGAAGGCAGTAGAGGTCAATTCATTAAATATATTCAAGAAGGAGTTGGATATATTTCTTAAGGCTAAAGGGATCAAGGGATATGGAGAGAAGGCAGGAACGGGTACTGAGTTTGGATGATCAGCCATGATCTCATTGAATGGTGGAGCAGGCTCGAGGGGCCAAATAGCCTATTCCTGCTCCTACCTTCTATGTTTCTATCCTCTAAGGGACCAACATTTACATTAGCTACACTCTTCCTTTTTATATACCTGTAGCAGCTCTTACTGTCTGTTTTTATATTATTTGCTAGTTAACTCTCATACTCTATCTTCACTCTCTATAATTATTTTAGGCATCCTTTGCTGGTTTCTAAAAATTTCCCCAATCCTCTGGCCTACCACTAATCTTCGCAACATTGTATGCCTTTTCTTTCAATTTGATACCATCCTTAACTTCCTTAGTTAGCCACGGATGGTGCATCCTTCTCAGAGAGCCTTTCTTTCTCACTGGAATATACCTTTGCTGAGATTCATGAAATATCTCCTTAAATGTCTGTCACTGCTGATCTACCATCTTACCCTTTAATCTATTTTCCCAGTCCACTTTAGCCAACTCTGTCCTCATACCCGTGTAATTGCCTTTATTTAAGTTTAGGACACTAGTTTCAGACCCAAGTTTCTCACCCTCAAACTGAATTTGAAATTCTACCATGCTATGATCACTCTTCCCTAGGGGATCCTTTACTATGAGATCATTAATTAATCCTGTCACATTACACATTACCAGATCTAAAATAGCCTGCTCCCTAGTTGGTTCCTCAACTTATTGCTCTAAGAAACCATCCCAAATACACACTATGAACTCCTCCAAGGCTACCCTTGCCAATTTGATTTGTCTAATCTATATGATGATTAAAATCTCCCATGATTATTGCAGTACCTTTCTTACAAGCCCCCATTATTTCTTGATTTATACTCTGTCCTACAGTATAGCTACTGTTAGGGGGCCTGTAGACCACTCCCACCAGTGACTTCTTACCCTTACTATTTCTTATCTCCACCCAAACTGATTCTACATCTTGAGCTTCTGAGCCAATATCATTCCTCACCACTGCAGTGATCTCATCCTTTATTAACAGAGTTACCCCACCTCCTTTTCCTTTCTGCCTATCCTTCCGAAATGTCAAATACCCCTGAATATTCAGTTCCCAGCCTTGGTCACCTTGCAACCATGTCTCTGTAATGGCTATCAGATCATACCCATTTATTTCTAATTGTGCTGTCAACTCATCTATCTTGTTACGAATGCTGCGTGCATTCAGATAAAGAGCCTTTAATTTTACCTTATCATTTTTTCTTACTCTGACTCTATTTTCTGGTGCACTCTTATGTTTGTACGCTCTTCCAGTTCCTGATACATTCTGGTTATCGTTACCCCTCTCGTTGCTCTGCTCTATTGCCTTCTCCTTTCTCTTTGCCTTCCTAAATACCCCTTCTCCTGAACCCCTATCTTCTATTTCCAGCTTCGCTTTTCGCCCTTCTGATTCTACCCTCAGGTTCCCATCCCCCTGCCAAGCTAGTTTAAACCCTCCCCAACAGCACTAGCAAACCCCACCGCGAGGATATTGGTCCTGTTCCCGTTAAGGTGCAACCCGTCTGGCTTGTAGAGGTCCCACCTCCCCCAGAACGGTTCCAATTCCTCAGGAATCTAAAGCCCTCCCTTCTACACCACCTCTCCAGCCATGCATTCATCTGCTCGATCTTCCTATTTCTGTACTAACTAGCACGTGGCACTGGTAGTAATCCGGAGATTACTACCTTTGAGGGAGGTCCTGTTTTTTAACCTCTTTCCTAGCTCCCTAAACTCTGCCTGAAGGACCGCCTCCCTCTTTCTACCTATGTCGTTGGTACCGATATGGACCACAACCACGACCTCTGGTTGTTCACCCTTCCCCCCTCAGAATGCCCTGCAGCCGTTCAGTGACATCCTTGACCCTGGAATCAGGGAGGCAACATACCATCCGGGAGTCACGTCTGCGGACGCAGAAACACCTGTCTGCTCCCCTAACTATTGAATCCCCTATCACTATTGCTCTCCCTCTCCTCTTCCCTCTTCCCACTCCCCCCCTCCCCCCCATCCTCTCAGCAAAGATATATTCCAGTGAGAAAGAAAGACTCTAAGAGAAGGATGAACCATCCGTGGCTAATTAAGGAAGTAAAGGATGGTATCAAATTGAAAACAAAGGCATACAATATTGCGAAGAATAGCGAAAGGACAGAGGATTGGGAAATTTTTAAAAAGCAGCAAGGACGACTAAAAAAATGATAGAGCGAGAAGGCAGTTGAGGCCAATTCATTAAATATATTCAAGAAGGAGTTGGATATATTTCTTAAGGCTAAAGGGATCAAGGGATATGGGGAGAAAGCAGGGACAGGGTACTGAGTTTGGATAATCAGCCATGATCTCATTAAATGGCGGAGCAGGCTCGAGGGGCCGAATGGCCTATTCCTGCTCCGATGTTCTGTGTTTCTATGAAAGGTTGAGCAGGTTGGGCCTATACTCATTGGAGGTTAGAATAATGAGAGGGGATCTTATTGAAACATAAAAGATTCTGAAGGGGCTTGACAGTGTTGATGTAGAGAGGATGTTTCCCCTCGTGGGGGAATCTAGAACTAGGTGACATAATTTCAGAATAAGGGGGCACCCTTTTAAAACGGAAATGAGGAGGAATTTCTTCTCTCCGAGGGTTGTGAATCTTTGGAATTCTCTTCCCCAGAGAGCTGTGGAGGCTGGGGCATTGAATATATTGAAGGTGGAGAGTGACAGATTTTTGAATGGTAAGGGAGTCAAGGATTATGGGGAGCGGGCAGGGAAGTGGAGTTGAGGCCAGGATCAGATCAGCCATGATCTTATTGAATGGCGGAGCAGGCTCGAGAGGCCAAATAACCTACTCCTGCTCCTACTTCTTATGTCCTTATGTGAACACAATCAGAGTGGATCGCAAGCAGAGTGCAAGAATTTGGTGAGAGCAGGTATCAGTGATGAGTAGGAAGGTGGTTGGGACGTCTAACTAAAACGGAGCCAGGGAACCCAAGGACTCTAAGTTAATAGACATGAGAGCGGACCTGCGAGATAGCGAGAGGAGCGGCCTGAGAGCCAGAGCCCAGGAAGCGCGAGTGTCAGGGAGCATGGTAAAAAAACTTAACATCAGCACAACGAAAGGAGCTGATTGTTGCGTATCTGCCGATTTTAAAAAAATTTCTGTTAAGTTAGTCAATAGTCTATTAAATAGAGGCATGGCAGGGCACCTCAGTCCTGGTGGAATGCACATCTTGTGCCATGTGGGAACTCCTGGACAACCACGTGTGCAGGAAGTGTCATTAGCTGGAGGAGCTCGAGCTCCGGGTTTCGGAGCTTGAGCAGCAGCTGGTGTCACTGCGGTGCATCCGTGAGGCTGAGAGCTACGTGGATAGCATGTTTCAAGTGGTGGTCACCCCGCAGCGCAAGACTGTACAGGCAGAGAGGGAATGGGTGACCACCAGACAGACAAGGCTGACCAGGTAGGTAGTGCAAGAGTCCCCCGAGTGCATCTCACTCTCTAACCGGTACTCATGGGGAGGGCGATGCTTACACTGGGGAGTACAGCCAAAGCCAAGTCCATGACATCACAGGTGGCTCAGCTAGTACCCGGGGGGGGCGGGTGCGAAGGAGGAAGCTCAGGAAAGCAATAGGAATAGGGCATTCAATAATTAGGGGAACAAACAGGTGCTTCTGCGGCCACAGATGTGATTTCAGGATGGTATGTTGCTCCCTGGTGCCAGGGTCAAGAATGTCACTGAGCGGCTGCAGAACATTTTGAGGGGGGGGGGTAAGAGTGAACAGACAGAGGACATGGTCCATATCAGTATCAACAACATAGGCAAAAAGTGGAATGAGTTCCTGCAGGCAGATATTAGGGAGCTAGGAAAGAGATTAAAAAGCAGGACCTCAAAAGGTAGTATTCTCCAGATTACTCCCGGTGCCATGAGCTAATGAGTACAGGAATAGGCGGATAGAGCAGATGAACACGTGGCTGGAGAGATGGTGCAAGAGGGAGGGCTTTAGATTCCTGGGACATTGGGACCGGTTCTCTGGGGAGGTGAGACCTGTACAGGCCAGACGGGTTGCACCTCAACAGAGCCAGGACCAATATCCTCGCTGCGGGAGGGGGGGGGGTTGCTAGTGCTGTTGGAGAGGGTTTAAACTATATTTGGCACGGGGATGGGCACCAGGATATAGTATTAGAAAGGAGAAACAAGGTGCACAAAGGATTGCGAGAGACAGATAGCACTAGAGTAAGAAATAGTACGGTATCAGGTTTGGTCAGACTAAGAGAATACAAGGACTAAGATAGGTTTACAGTGCATGTGTGTAAACGCATGAAGCATGGTAAATAAGATTGGTAGCTGCAGGCACAAATAGCCACATGGGAATGTAAGGTTGTGGTGATAACAGAGACCTGGCTCAAAAAAGGGCAGGATTGGGTACTAAATATTCCTGGATAAAAGGTGTTCAGGAAAGATAGGGAAGGAAAAAAAGGAGGTGGGGTGGCAGTAATGATTAAGGAGAATGTTACAGTGCTGGAGAGAGAGGATGTCCTGGAGGGGCCAAAGACAGAATCTATTTGGCTAGAGTTAAGAAACAACAGAGGTGCCATTACACTACTAGGTGTATTCTATAGGCCATCAACTAGCGGGAAGGATATAGAACAGCAAATTTGCAAGGAAATTACAGAGAGGTGCAAGAACTATAGAGTAGTGATAATGGGGGACTTCAACTATCCTAATATAGACTAGGATAGTAATAGTGTAAAGGGCAGAGAGGGGGAAGAATTTCTGAAGTGTGTTCAAGAGAACTTTCTTGACCAGTACGTTTCTGGTCCAACGAGGCAGGAGGCATTGCTGGATCTGGTTCTGGGGAGTGAGGTAGGTCAAGTGGAGCAAGTGTCAGTAGGGGAACATTTAAGGAACAGTGATCATAGTATCATAAGGTTTAGATTAGCTATGGAAAGGACAGGGAGCAATCTAGAGTAAAAATACTTAATTGGAAGAAGGACAATTTCAGTGGGTTGAGAATGGATCTGGCCCGGGTAAATTGGTTTCAAAGATTGGCAGGCAAAACTGTAATTAAACAATGGGCTGCCTTTAAAGAGGAGATGGTTCGGGTACAGTCGCAGTACATTCCCACTAGGGGGAAAGGTAGGACAACCAAAGTCAGAGCTCCCTAGATAGAGAGCAAAATGAAGCAGAAAAAGTGTGTGTATGACAAATGTCAGGTTCCAAATACAAGTGAGAACCAGACTTAATATAGAAAGTTCAGAGGGGAAGTGAAAAAGGAAATAGGAGGGACAAAGAGGGAGTACGAGAATAGATTGGCAGCTAACATAAAAGGGAATCCAAAACTCTTCTATAGGCATATAAATAGTAAACGGGTAGGAAGAGGAGCCGATTAGGGACCAACAAGGAGACCCACACATGGAGGCAGAGGGTATAGCTGAGTTACTAAATGAGTACTTTGCGTTTGTCTTTACCAAGGAAGAAGATGCTGCCAGAGTCATAGTGAAAGAGGTGGTAGTTGAGATACTGGTTAGGAGAAAAATTGATAAAGAGGAGGTACTAGAAAGGCTGGCTGTACTTAAAGTAGATAAGTCACCAGGACTGGATGGGATGCATCCTGGTAGAATAGATGGGGGAGAGCCAGTAGATGTGGTGTACCTGGACTTCCAAAAGGCCTTCGATAAGGTCCCACATAAAAGATTAGCATGGAAAATTGAGGCTCATGGGATAAAGGGGAAAGTATTGGCGTGGATAGGGAACTGGCTGTCAGATAGAAAACAGAGAGTTGGAATAAACGGCTCATTTTCTGAATGGCAGGCAGTAACAAGTGGGGTACCACAGGGATCTGTCCTGGGCCCCCAGCTGTTCACAATTTACATTAATGACCTGGATCAGGGAGTCGGATGCAGCATTTCCAAATTTGCAGACGACACTAAACTAGGAGGGGGGGTGGGCTCAGAGGAAGAGACCAGGAAGCTCCAGAGCGATTTGGACAGACTGGGCGATTGGGCGGATAAATGGCAGATGCACTATAATGTGGACAAGTGCGAAGTTATCCACCTTGGGTGCAGGAACGGGAGGGCAAATTATTATTTAAATGGCAATAGATTGGGAGAGGGGGAAGTACAGAGAGACCTGGGTGTTCTTGTACACCAGTCACTGAAGGCGAGCATGCAGGTGCAACAGGCGGTCAAGAAGGCAAACGGTATGCTGGCCTTCATAGCAAAAGGGTTAGAATACAGGAACAGGGATACCTTGCTGCAGCTGTACAGGGCACTGGTGAGACCACACCTCGAGTACTGTGTACAGTTTTGGTCGCCTCATCTGAGGAAGGATGTTCTTGCCATGGAGGGGGTGCAGCGGCGATTCACCAGGCTGATACCAGGAATGGCGGGAATGACCTATGAGGAGAGACTATGTAGTTTAGGGATGTACACACTGGAGTTTAGAAGATTGAGAGGGGACCTCATAGAAGTGTATAAAATTCTGACAGGTCTAGACAGACTGGATGCAGAAGGAATGTTTCCCTTGGCGGGTGAGAACAGAACTAGAGGACATAATTTAAGGATAAGGGCTAAACCATTTAGGACAGAGATGAGGGGGAATTTCTTCACTCAGAGAGTGGTGAACCTGTGGAACTCATTGCCACAGAGGGCAGTGTACGCCAGCTCATTAAATATATTTAAGAGGGAATTAGATATATTTCTATGGGCAAAAGGGGTTAAGGGTTACGGAGAGAAGGCGGGGACGGGATACTGAATTAAAGGATCAGCCATGATCTCATTGAATGGCGGAGCAGGCACGAAGGGCCGAATGGCCTACTCCTGCTCCTATCTTCTATGTATCTATGTATCTATGTATCCTAGGATGCTGAGAGAAGTAAAGGTGGAAATTGCAGCGGTTCTGGCCATAATCTTCCAATCATCCTTAGATACAGGGGTGGTGTCAGAGGACTGGAGAATTGCAAATGTTACACCCTTGTTCAAAAAAGGCTGTAAAGTTAAACCCAGCAACTACAGGCCAGTCAGTTTAACCTCGGTACTGGGGAAGCTTTTAGAAATGATAATCCAGGACAAAGTTAACAATCACTTGGACAAGTGTGGATTAATTAAGGAAAGCCAGCATGGATTTGTTCAAGGCAAATCGCGTTTAACTAACTTGATTGAGTCTTTTTGATGAGGTAATAGAGATGGTTGATGAGGCAATACAGTTGACGTAGTGTACATGGATTTCCAAAAGGCGTTTGATTAAAGTGTCACATAATAAGCTTGCCTGCAAAGTTGAAACCCATGGAATAAAAGGGACAGTGGCAGCATGGATACGAAAATTAGCTAAGTGAAAGGAAAGTGCAGTGGTGAACGTTTGTTTTTCCAGACCGGGGTCGGTACTAGGGCCACTGCTTTTCTTGATATACATTAATGACTTGGACTTGGGTGTACAGGGCACAGTTTCAAAATCTGCAGATGACTTGGAAGTATAGTGAACAGTGAGGAGGATAGTGATAGACTTCAAGAGGATATAGACAGGCTGGTGCAATGGGCGGACATGTGGCAGATGAAATTTATCGCAGAAAAGTGCGAAGTGGTACATTTTGGTAGGAAGAATGAGGAGAGACAATATAAACTAAAGGGTACAATCCTAAAAGGGGTGCAGGAACAGAGAGACCTGGGGGTATATGTGAACAAATCGTTGAAGGTGGCAGGGCAGCAGTTAAAAAAGCATATGGGATCCTGGGCTTTATAAATAGAAGTATACAGTACAAAAGCAAGGAAGCTATGATGATCCTTTATAAAACACTGGTTCGGCCTCGACTGGAGTATTGCATCCAATTCTGGGCACCGCACTTTAGGAACGATGTGAAGGCCTTAGAGAGAGTGCAGAAAAGATTTACAAGAATGGTTCCAGGGATGAGGGACTTCAGTTACGTGGATAGACTGGAGAAGCTGGGGTTGTTCTCCTTAGAGCAGAGAAGGTTGAGAGGAGATTTGATAGAGGTGTTCAAAATTATGAGGGGTCTAGACAGAGTAGATAGAGAGAAACTGTTCCCATTGGCGGAAGGGTCGAGAAATAGAGGACACAGATTTAAGGTCCCACACAAGAGGTTGGCGATCAAAATTAGGGCACATGGAATTGGGGGTAATATACTAGCATGGATTGAGAATTGGTTAACAGACAGAAAACAAAGAGTAGGGATAAACGGGTCTTTTTCAGGATGGCAGGCTGCGACTGGTGGGGTACCGCAAGGATCGGTGCTTGGGCCCCAGCTATTCACAATCTATATCAATGATTTGGATGAGGGGACTAAATGTAACATTTCCAAATTTGCTGATGATGCGAAGGTAGGTGGCAGTGTCAGCTGTGAAGAGGATGTGAAGAGGCTTCAAGGGGATCTCAACAGGCTCAGTGAATGGGCGAGAACATGGCAGATGGAATATAATGTGGATAAATGTGAAGTTATCCACTTTGGTAGAAAAAACAGAAAGGCAGAGTATTTCCTAAATGGTGAAGGATTGGGGAATGCAAATGCTCAAAGGGACCTGGGTGTCCTTGTTTATGAGTCACTGAAAGTGAATGTGCAGGTGCAGCAAGCCATTAGGAAGGGAAATGATATGCTGGCCTTTATTACAAGAGGATTTCAGTACAGGAGTAAAGAAGTCTTACTCCAATTATATAGGGCCTTGGTGAGACCACACCTGGAGTACTGTGTACAATTTTGGTCTCCTTACCTAAGGAAGGATATACTTGCCTTAGAGGGAGTGCAACGAAGGTTCACGAGATTAATTCCTGGGATGGCGAGACTGTCGTATGAGAAGAGACTGACTAAACTAGGCCTGTATTCTCTTGAATTCAGAAGAATGAGAGGGGATCTCATTGAAGCGTACATAATTATTACAGGGCTTGATAGGGTGGATGCTGGGAGAATGTTTCCCTTGGCTGGGGAGTCTAGAACCAGGGGTCAGTCTCAGGATAAAGGGTAGGCCATTCAGGACTGAGATGAGAAGAAATTTCTTCACACAGAGGGTGGTGAATCTTTGGAATTCTCTACCCCAGAGGGCTGTGGAGGCTCAGTCATTGGGTATATTCAAAACAGAAGTCGATAGATTTCTGACTAGTAAGGGCATCAAGGGATATGGCGATAGGGCCGGTGAATGGAGTTGAGGCAGAAGATCAGCCATGATCTCATTGAATGGCGGAGCAGGCTCGAAGGGCCAAATGGCCTATTCCTGCTCCTATTTCTTATGTTCTTAAGGTGATTGGCAGAAGAACCAAAGGCAACATGAGGAAAAGCTTTTTTACACAGCGAGTGATTAGGATCTGGAATGTACTGCCCGAGAGGGTGGTGGAGGCGGAGGCAGATTGAATCGTGGCTTTCAAAAGGGAATTGGATAAGTACCTGAAGAAACAAATTTGCAGGGCTACGGGGAAAGGGCGGGGGAGTGGGACTAGCTGAAGTGCTCTTGTAAAGAGCTGGCACGGGCTCGACGGGCCGAATGGCCTCCTTCTGTGCTGTAACCATTTTACGATTGTGCCATTTAGTTCATATTAGTTCATATTGCCTCTCCTCATTCTTCCTACCAAAATGCATCACTTCACACTTCTCTGCGTTAAATTTCATCTGCCTCGAGTCTGTCCAATTCACCAGGCAGTTTATGTCCTCCTGAAGTCGGTTCTCCCTGTTTACTATATTCCTGAGTTTCATGTCATCTGAAAACTTTGAAATTATGCCCCTATACCAAAGTCCAGGTCATTAATATATATCAAGAAAAGCAGTGGCCCTGGAGAACTCCACTGTATACCTCTCCCCAGTCTGAAACACAACCGTTCACAACTAATCTCTGCTTTCTGTCGCTTAGTCAATTTTGTATCCATGATGCACTGTTCCTTTACCTACTTTGTCAATCGCCTTTTGAAAATCCATACACACATCAACCCTCACTGTTACTTCAAGAATTCGATCAAGTTAGTCAAACACGATTTGCCTATAACAACTCCGTGCTGACTTTCATTTCTTAGCACACATTTTTCCAAATGCCAATTAATTTGGTCTCTGATTATTGTCTCAAAGTTTCCCCAACACCGACAAGGGAGAGTGTAACATTTTTAATCTTCCAGTCCTCTGGCACCACTCCCATATCCAAGAAAGATTGGAAGATTGTGGCCAGAGCCTTCGCAATTTCCATCCTTATTTCCTTCAGTAACCTATCCGGACCACGTGACTTTACTACTTTCAGAACTGCCAATTCTCAAGTATCTCCTCTTCATTTTTATGTTATCCAATATCGCCACTGCCTCCTCCTTTACTGCTACATTGGCAGCATCCTCTTCTCTACTGAAGACAGATGCAATATACTCATTTAGTACCTCAGCCATGCCCTCTTGCCTGGATGAGTGCAGCTCCAACAACATTCAAGTGGAGAGTATTCCCTCACGCTCCTTGTAGATGGTGGAAAGGCTTTGGGGAGTCAGGAAGTGAGACACTTGCCGCAGAATCTTCTTAGGCAGTCCCTCGGAACCGAGGATGACTTGCTTCCACACTAAAAATGAGTTCTCAGGTGACTGATGAGTCCAATGCGGGACCTACAGTCTCTGTCACAGGTGGGGCAGACGGTAGTTGAAGGGGCGGGTGGGTGGGGTGGGTGGGGTGCTTGGGTTGACGTGCACTCCTTCCACTGTTTGCGCTTGGCTTCCTCTTGCTCCAGGCGAAGAGACTCGAGGTCTTCGGCACCTTCCCGGATGCTTCTCCTCCACTTTGCGCGGTCTTGAGCCAGGGATTCCCAGGTGTCGGTGGGGATGTTGTACTTTTTCCAAGGAGGCTTTGAGGGTGTCCTTGAAGCATTTCCTCTGCCCACCTGGGGCTCTCTTGCCGTGTTGGAGCTCCGAGTAGAGCGCTTGTTTTGGAAGTCTCTTATCGGGCATGCGGGCGATGTGGCCCGTCCACCGGAGCTGATCGAGCATGGTCAAAGCTTCGATGCTGGCCTGAGCAAGAACACTGACGTTGGTGCGCCTATCCTGCCAATGGATTTGCAGGATCTTGTGGAGGCAGCGTTGGTGGTACCTCTCCAGTGCTTTGAGGTGCCTCCTGTACATGGTGCATGTCTCTGAGGCATACAAGAGGGCGGCTATCACTACTGCTCTGTAGACCATGAGCTTGGTGCTGGGTTTGAGGCCCTGGTCTTCAAACACTCTCTTCCTCAGATGACCGAAGGCTGCACTGGCACACTGAAGGCAGTGTTGGACTTCGTGATCGACATCTGCCATTGTTGACAGTAGGCTCCTGAGGTATGGAAAGTGGTCCACGTTGTCCAAGGACTCGTAATGGATTTTGATAATCGGAGAGCAGTACTGTGTGGCGGGGGCAAGTTGGTAGAGGACCTTTGTCTTATGGATGTTTAGCGTAAGGCCTATGCTCTCGTACGCTTCGGTGACGGTGTTGACGATGGTTTGGAGTTCGACCTCAGAGTGTGCGCAGACGCAAGCTTACGGAGGGTGAGATGGAGCACTGCCGCAAGGAAGATTGAGAAGAGCATTGGTGCGATGACACAGCCTTGCTTGACCCCAGTCCATACGTGAATTGGGTCTGTGGTGGATCCGTTGGTCAGGATCACAGCTTGCATGTCGTCATGAAGCAGGCGGAGGATGGTGATAAACTTTTGAGGGTAGCCGAATTTGAAGAGGACACTCCATAATCCCTCACGGTTGACTGTGTCGAAGGCCTTTGTGAGGCCAAAGAAGGCCATGTACAGCGGTTGGTGCTGTTCCCTGCATTTCTCTTGTAGTTGATGCGCGGTGAAGATCATGGCCTAGAAATTCGTTGGGCTGCGCCACCAGTTAGCGCCCAAAGAGGGCATTTAGTGGTTTTTGCGCCACTGGCCATGCCTCCCGCAATATTTAGCGGGGCGCTAATGGTGGCGTTAGCGTGTAGCGCTGCGCCGCCGCCGATGACGTCATTGGTGTGCGAAGCGCCCCGCTACCGCCCCGAACGCGATATTGGGTCGAGCCCCCCCTCCCCGCCGTAGCACCGGTCGTCAGGGGGGCCTACCTATGGCGGTAGTGGTGCTAATTAAAGGGGAGGTGCGTGGCGGCCATTTTTTTCGCTGGCCGCCTGCCAGCACCTCCTCGTGCCGCCGTCCCCGGCCTCCTGATCCCCGCCATCCCGGGCAGTGCCGGCTGTGTCCCAAGAGCTCGGCACGTCTCTTTTGCCGGCACTCGCGATCAGAGATCGCGCTGGTGCAGGCCCCTCCCCTTTAAGAAGGGGCGGATGGCCTGCAGTACCGCAGCGCGCCGTGCCGCAACGATATTCAGTTTCAGCGCCCCAAGAGGGTCGCGGGGCACCTCGAGCAGCGCCCCGCTTCTGTTTGGGGCGCTGAAACTGAATATCGGGATGGCGCAAGCGGCTCCGTCCGGAGCGGTTATTCTGGCGCCCAGGCGAGCTTGGCGCCCCGTTTGAATTTCTAGGCCCATGTCCATTGTGGCCCTTAGTGGGGGAAATCCATATTGTGACTCTGGGAGGAGCTCTTCAGCACTGGGAGAAGGTGATTATGGAGGATTCTTGCGATGACTTTCCCTGTGCCAGATAGAAGGGAGACTCGTCTGTAATTACCGCAATCGGACTTGTCACCTTTCTTGAAGATGGTCACGATTACGGCGTCTGAGATCCCCTGGCATGCTGCTCTCCTTCCAAATAAGAGAAATGAGTTAATGTATTCGCGCCAATCGTGCTTCTCCGCCATGTTTTAGCGCCTCGGCGGGGATTCCATCTGATCCTGAGGCCTTGTTGTTCTTCAGTTGTCGGATGGCCTTTTCAACCTGATGCCGGGCTGGGGTTGTACTGAGGTGCTGGCGGGTAGCATGCTGCGGGATGGAGTTGAGGACACTCACGTCGAAGACAGAATCTCGGTTAATTTTAATTAATTAGTTAAAGGGTAAGTGCAAGTCATCAAAGAGTGTTGTGAGTTTGGGTAAGAGTGAGAGTTCTTTAATTGTTATTTCTCTTTAAATCATTCTTGATAAGATTACTTAAGCAGTTTAAGTAAAGGGGAAAAGTTAAATATTTGGGATTCTGTTGCTTTAAGAAGAGTAAAACAAGGTTACACTGCAGTAGGAGTAAATTGGCACAGCAGGCAGTGGAAACCAGTTTTCTAACCAATCAGCAGGGGTGATTCATTTGGCTGTAAACAAACAAACAGTATAAAAAGACCAGTCCTAATGCAAGTCATCAAAGAGTGCTGTGAGTTAGGGTAAGTGGAGTGTTAGGTGCTCTTTTCAAACTTTAACTCTGTGGGTTGTAGTTAATAAGGCCTTTCTGGTGCAGAGTGACTGTTGGTAAACCATTTAACTGGTGTAACTAGAGGGATTGATTTAATTTAAATCCAATTAATTAAAGGGGATACTAGCATCTAAAATCGGGCAGAGGGTGTCCATAACTAACAATAAAAAATTTAATTAATTACATAGAATGGAGCAGGTGATGTGCTACTGTTGCGAGATGTGGGAGCCGGTGAACACCATTGAGGCTCACGGTGATTACATCTGTGACAAGTGTCTGCTGCAACAGGAACTCCAGCTCCGTGTTGATGAGCTGGAGTCTGAGCTTCAGACACTGCGACACATCAGGGAGGGGGAGAAGTACCTGGACTCTGTGTATCAGGAGGTGGTCACACCTATGAAGTTAAGTAATTCAGATGTAGCCCATGGTCAGGGACAGGACGGTGTGACTACGAGTGAGGCAGGTACGGGGATCCAGGAGGTAGAGCTGGAGGAGCCGCAGCCCTTGCTCTTGACCAACAGGTTCGAGGTTCTTACTCCCTGTGGGGACAGGAGCAGGGACTGCAGGGAGGATGAGCAACCTGGCCACAGCACCGTGCAACGGGGGGCCATTCAGGAGGGGGGAGTAACTAGAAATGTTGTAGTGGTAGGGGATAGTATTATTAGGGGGATAGAGTTCTCTGCAGCCGAGAGCGAGAGTCCCGAAGGCTGTGTTGCCTACCCGGTGCCAGGGTTAAGGACATCTCCTCTGGGCTGGAAAGAAACTTGCAGTGGGAGGGGGTGGATCCAGTTGTCGTGGTCCATGTTGGTACAAACGACGTAGATAGGACTAGGAAGCCGGTTCTGTTAAAGGAGTATGAGCAGCTAGGGGTCAAATTAAAAAACAGAACCTCAAGGGTAATAATCTCTGGATTATTACCTGAGCCACGAGCGAATTTGGCTAGGACAAATAAAATTAGAGAGTTAAATGCGTGGCTCAAAGACTGGTATGGGAGAAATGGGTTTTGCTTCCTGGGACACTGGCACCAGTACTGGGGCAGGAGGGAGCTGTTCTGTTCGGACGGGCTTCACTTGGCCAGTGTTGGGACTAGAGTCCTGGCAGATCATATAACTAGGGCTGTAGAGAGGGCTTTAAACTAACTAGTGGGGGGGAGGTTCCTAGAGAGCAAATAATAAAAGTGACAACAGAGAAGGTCATAGACTTAGGTAGCAGTGGGGAAATTAAAAACCAGAGCGTGTCAGGAAGGGGCAGAAGGTATGGAGTAAAAGGTAAAGTAATAAAAAGGGCAAAAGCAGGAACTAAGTGTCACAAAACATATTTGAAAGTTCTCTATCTGAATGCACGTAGCATTTGTAACAAAATAGACGAGTTAACGGCACAAATAACTACATATGGGTATGATCTTGTGGCCATTACAGAAATATGGCTGCAATGTGACAATGCCTGGGAATTAAACATACCAGGTTATTTAACGATCAGGAAGGACAGGCAGGAAGGAAGGGGAGGTGGGGTGGCTAGTTAATAAAGGAAGGAATCACTGTAATACAGAGAAATGATATTGGGTCAAAAGATCAGGATAATGAAACAGTTTGGGTGGAGGTAAGGAATAATAAGGGGAAAAAAACACTAGTGGGCGTAGTCTATAGGCCTCCGAACAGTTGCAACTCTGTTGGACGGAGTATCAATCAGGAAATAGTTGAGGCTTGTAATAAGGGAGCATCTATAATTATGGGGGATTTTAACTATCATATTAATTGGACAAATCAAATTGGGCAGGGCTGCCTTGAGGATGAGTTCATTGAGTGTATTAGGGATGGGTTTCTTGAGCAGTATGTAACTGAACCGACCAGGGGGCAAGCAACCTTAGATCTGGTCCTGTGTAACGAGACAGGAGTAATTAAAAATGTCCTAGTAAAGGATCCCCTTGGAATGAGTGACCATAACATGGTTGAATTCCATATTCAATTAGAGGGTGAGAAGGTTGGATCTCAAACAAGCGTGCTAAGCTTGAATAAAGGAGACTATGAAGGTATGAGAGCGGAATTCAGTAGAGTGGATTGGGAAAATAGATTAAAGGGTAAGACGATACATGATCAGTGGTGTACATTTAAGGAGTTATTTCACAACTTCCAAAAAATATATATTCCACTGAGAAGAAAAGGGTGTAAAAGAAAAGACAGCCATCCGTGGCTAAGTAAAGAAATTAAGGATAGTATTCGACTAAAAACAAGGGCATATAAGGTACCCAAATCTAGTGGGAGGATAGAGGATTGGGAAAACTTTAAAAGACAGCAAAAAATAACAAAAAGATTGATTAAGAAAGGGAGATAGATTATGAAAGTAAATTAGCAAAAAATATAAAAACAGATAGTAAGAGTTTTTATAGTTATAAGTGGCTATGAGTAAATGTTGGTCCCTTAGAGGATGAGACCAGGAAATTAATGGTGGGAAATATGGAGATGGCAAAAACACTGACTGAATATTTTGTATCAGTCTTTACAGTAGAAGACACTAAGAATATCCCAACACTGGACAAACAGGGGGCTATGGGGGGGGAGGAGCTAAACACGATCAAAATCACTAAGGAAGTGGTACTCGGTAAAATAATGGGACTCAAGGCGGATAAATCACCTGGACCTGATGGCTTACATCCTAGGGTCTTGAGGGAAGTGGCAGTAGGGATTGTGGCTGCATTGGTAATAATTTTCCAAAACTCCCTGGACTCAGCAAAGGTCCCAGCAGACTGGAAAACTGCTAATGTAACGCCCTTATTTAAAAAGGGCAGTAGACAGAAGGCTGGAAACTATAGACCGGTTAGCCTAACATCTGTGGTAGGTAAAATATTGGAGTCCATTATTAAGGAGACAGTAACAGGACATTTGGATAATCATCATTTAATAGGACAAAGTCAGCATGGTTTTATGAAGGGGAAGTCATGTTTGACAAATTTGCTGGAGTTCTTTGAGGAAGTAACATATAGGGTGGATAAAGGGGAACCAGTGGACGTAGTGTATTTAGACTTCCAAAAGGCATTTCACAAGGTGCCACACAAGATTATTGCTTAAGATAAAAAATCACGGGATTGGGGGTAATATTCTGGCATGGATAGAGGATTGGCTATCTAACAGAAGGCAGAGAGTTGGGATAAATGGTTCATTCTCAGACTGGCAATCAGTAACTAGTGGTGTTCCGCAGGGGTCAGTGCTGGGTCCCCAACTCTTTACAATCTATATTAACGATTTGGAGGAGGGGACCGAGTGTAACATATCAAAGTTTGCAGATGATACTAAGACGGGAGGGAAAGTAGTGAGTGAGGAGGACATAAAAAACCTGCAAGGGGACATAGACAGGCTAAGTAAGTGGGCAGAGATTTGGCAGATGGAATACAATATTGGAAAGTGTGAGGTTATGCACTTTGGCAGGAAAAATCGTAGAGCAAGTTATTGGCCTAGAAATTCACTTGGGCGCGGGCAGCTCGCTCACGCCCAAAAGTTAGCGCTGGGCGGGGAGGCATTAGCGCACGCCGTATATTCGTCTTCTACGCCCCAATTCGGAAGCGGGCGCTATACCAGGGTGTGCCCGCCTCCGTTTGGGGCGCTGCAACTGAATATCGGCGCGCTACTGCAGGCCGCGGTACTGCAGGCCTCCACCTTCTCTTAAGGGGGAGGTGCCTGCAACGGCCGGAGCCCCGATCGCGAGTGCCGGCAAAAGAGCCCGGCACAACGGAGAAGTGCTGGGCTCCACGGAAACCAGCCGGCAATGCCGTGGGGGGGGGGTGGAGGAGGCCGGGGAAGGAGGTGCGGGCAGGCGGCCGCTGAAAAAGCGGCCGGCCGCACCTTCAGGTTTAAAGCGCCCTACTATGGCAGCAGGACGGCCCCGTTTTCTGTTCGCTGTTTGCGCCCGCTTCGGAGGAGGCGGGCGCAAATAAATATGGGGATCGGCGCGGTTTCGGGGCGTTACGGGCCACCGCGCACACCGATGACGTCATCGGTCCCGGCGCAGCGCTAACGGCTACCGCCGCCAATACCGCTGCACTCAATTTCAGCGCCACCACCCCGCCGGCGCAAAAGACCTCTTTAGGCGCTAAGTGGGCGCAAGGCCCACTGAATTTCTAGGCCATTATCTTAATGGCAAGAAACTGGAAAGTACTGAAGTACAAAGGGATCTGGGGGTCCTGGTGCACGAAACTCAAAAGGTTAGTATGCAGGTGCAGCAAGTGATTAAGAAGGCCAATGGAATGTTGGCTTTCATTGCTAGGGGGATAGAATATAAAAATAGGGAGGTATTGCTTCAGTTGTACAAGGTATTGGTGAGACCGCACCTGGAATACTGCATACAGTTTTGGTGTCCATACTTAAGAAAAGACATACTTGCTCTCGAGTCAGTACAAAGAAGGTTCACTCGGTTAATCCCGGGGATGAGGGGATGGACATATGAGGAGAGGTTGAGTAGATTGAGACTCTACTCATTGGAGTTCAGAAGAATGCGAGGCGATCTTATTGAAACATATAAGATTGTGAAGGGGTTGGATCGGGTGGATGTGGGGAGGATGTTCCCGATGATGGGTGAAACTAGAACTAGGGGGCATAGTCTTAGAATAAGGGGCTGCTCTTTCAAAACTGAGATGAGGAGGAACTACTTCACTCAGAGGGTGGTAGGTCCATGGAATATGCTGCCCCAAAAAGCTGTAGAAGCTACATCATTACATAAATTTAAAACAGAAATAGACAGTTTCCTAGAAGTAAAGGGAATTAAGGGTTACGGGGAGCGGGCAGGAATTTGGACATGAGTCTAGGTTCGGATCGGTCATGGCCCTATGGGTAGCGGAGCGGGCCCAGGGGCCGTGTAGCCCGATCCTGCTCCTATTTCGTGTGTCTAATTCTGTTAGATTCAGGAGATGGTTCTGTGATAGTAGATTGGCGGTTAGGATCAGATCAGCCATGATCTTATTGAATGGCGGAGCAGGCTCGAGGGGCCGATTGGCCTACTCCTGCTCCTATTTCTTATGTTCTTATCTTCGAGCGCTCCTTCCAGCGGGTACTGACTGCCTCTCTGTACTTGATGAGTACCTCTCCGTTGTTGGCCTGCAGTGAGGTAGGAGCTTGGGTGCTTGGGCTGTAGGAGGTCTTGACTGCGCTAAAGAATCCATGCACGTCGTGGTTGTCGGCTAGCTGCTGGATCTCCTGCGCTTTCTCCACCCACCATCTGTTCTTTAGGTCGTGAGTTTTTTGTTGGACCTCGGCCTTCAGGTTTCTGTAGAGCTGCTTTCTTGCTCTCGAGTTCTGTTGCTGTTTCCAGATCAGGAATGCCTTGCGCTTGCGACTTATTAGCTCCTGAATCTCCTGGCTGTTCTCGTCGAACTAGTCTTGGTGTTTCCTGGTCGAGTGACCGAGCGTCTCTTCACAGGTGGTGATTATGGAGGCCTTGAGTGCAGAGCAGGCGCTGTGGACACTCTGTGTCTCTGAATCACTGGGAGTTGTCAGGTTGGTTGTGAGGCGCAGGCTGAATAGGGCTTTCTTAGCAGGGTCTTTGAGTGCTCCAGCGTTGATTTTCCTGCGGCATTGCTTCTATTGCTGACGTTGTTTTGGGGCTACGTTGATGGAGATGACAGAGTGGGTTAGGCGGTGGTCTGTCCAGCAGTCATCAGCTCCTGTCATGGCGCGGGTGATGCAGACATCCTTGCGGTCCCTCGCTCGGATGATGACATAGTCCAGCAGATGCTAGTGCTTGGAGCGAGGTTGTTGCCATGAAGCCTTGTACTTTTCTCTCTGACGGGACAAGGTGTTGTGTATTTTGAATGAGTATTAGAATTGTCCCACATGGGATACCGTAGTGGTGATTTGCAATGCACTATGGGAAATGTAGTGCATTGAGTGAAAAAGCACATTGTAAATAAAATGGCCGTTAACTAAACTCTCCACCCCGGAGTCCTTCTTAATTGTTATATAGGTAAGGGTATAAAACCCCTTGAGACACAACACAAGGCCATGTTCTAAGCATTTCGACAGGAGGAGGGTACCATTGGAGTTGGCTTTCCCTACCCCCTCTCTGCCGATCACACCTCCCCAGAGGTCTGTGTCCTTTCCAACACTGACGTTAAAGTCGCCAAGGAGGATCAGCTTGTCGACTGTTGGGACTCGGGACAGGGATTGTTCGAGGCTGGAGTAGAATTCCTCTCTGGTCTCGTCTGTGGCTTCCAGTGTTGGGGCGTACGCACTGATGACCGTAGCGCACTGGTTCCGGGTTAGGGTGAGCCGTAGAGTCATGAGGCGTTCGTTTATACCACAAGGGGTGTCTCTGAGATGTTCAACTAGCTCATTTTTTATGGCGAAGCCTACCCCATGGAGGTGGCGTTCTTCTTCAGGTTTGCCTTTCCAGAAGGTGTAACCACCGCCTTGCTCCTTGAACTGGCCTTCCCCTGCCCGCCGGGTCTCGCTTAGGGCGGCGATGTCGCAACGTCTGAGCTCCCGGGCAACGATAGCAGTACGGCGATCCGATCTGTCACTGTTGGGGTTGTCCATAAGGGTCCTGAAATTCCAGGTCCCGAACTTCATTTTAAAAGGGTGGAAGATGCCTGTGCATGAATTCTTTAAACGTGGGGTGGCCGTTGCACACCAGCTACCACACGGGCTTGACAGAGCAAGGTCTTGGTCCAATGGCAAGGGATCCAAGACGGTTGGAGACCAGGCTCTGCTACATCGGCCTAGCACACAGCACATACTCCTACTGTCCTCCCTCCTTCCCGCAGGTCCTCTCTGCCTGGGTTTCATAGGCTGCAGTGTGGTCCTCCCGACCCCGCTGCTGGTCCATGCTGCGCCACTCCTGGCCCTCGACCTTGCTGCTGGGCTCGTCCTCGCTCCTGGGTCCAGTCCTCACCCCTGGGTCCTGACTGCCTTACAGTGTGTCTCTTTCTAGTGTGTCCCGCAGTGTGTCCCGCGGTGTCTCCTTCTAGTGAGTGACCCTATTCCCTCCAAACTGCTGACCCCCCCAACTTCCTTTTCTGGCTCCCATGTTAGCTGACATTGTTAACGGTTGTCTCTCCTCAGGTACTGTCCCCCACCTCCCTCAAATCTGCCGTCATCACCCCTCTCCTCAAAAATCCAACCCTTGACGCCTCTGTCCTTGCAAACTACTGCCCCAGCTCCAATCTCCCTTTCCTCTCCACAGTCCTTGAACGTGTTGTCGCCTCCCAAATCCGTGACCATCTTTCCCGCAACTCCATGTTTGAATCCCTCCAATCAGGTTTCCGCCTCTGCCACAGTACTGAAACCCCTCTCAAAGTCAGAGTTTCTGTTTTTGAACAACAAAAATTTATTCTCAAGACGTCGGTGACACTGGCAGAACCATCTTTATTGCCCCGAGAATGTGATTGGCCTCCTCCCTGCTGCACAGCAATTGTTTTCATAACCGAGTGACTTGATAGGACACTTCAGAGGGCATTGAGAGCCAAGTGCCGTGTGGGCTGGAGTCCCAGGCAGATCAGACCAATTAAGGATGGCAGGTTTCCTTCCCTGAAGGACAGTAGTGAACCAGTTGGTGTTGGTACACAAGGGAGATAGTCGAGCAGCAGTCAAGGGAGAAAGAGAGTAAGACAGAGTTGCCTTAGCCTAGCAATAGCCGGTGTTTGCAATCAAAGTAGACCTTGGATATGTTCATAATAAGAATGTTCAGATTAGAAATGTTATGTTCATCATAAGAATGTCTAGAGACTAGAAGTGTTATGCTTACCACAGCAGGGACACGGCCTCTTACGTGCAAGGTTGTTGATGTATGTTGAAGAAAATATAGACTTGTCTCTCTGTACTATGCAGTAGCCAGAGACTACCTTATAAGGCAATGCCAGTTCCAGTTCGAGAAGAAATAACGTATTAAAAAAGCTCTTTGTTTTAAGGAGATAAACCTTTGAGTGCATGCCTACACTCTGAACTGCTGATAAAACTCCGCTTGTAAACCGCATTATACTCTATTTTTCTTACTTTAACATAAAAAAATCTAAAAATGAAGTGATTGCAACCATAAGACTGAATTCTTTACTACTCAACGGAACAGAAGGTTGTTTAAATACAACATTGGTGAGCCAGCGAAGGATCTGCTCCTGTTGCTGTTTGAAAACTGGGGGTGTCGAGACAGGATTTAAGTCGCCCCTCAACCCTCAAGAGCTCAATCTCAAATGAGCTGAGGCAGGAGGTAGACTACTTCCACCGTCGACAAACCAAAGTAATGCAGCAGGACTCAGGATAAAAGAACACAGACACGTGTGAGTAGTATTCAATTTGATAAGGGAGTACAGCAGATACCAAGTTGAATGGTGTTTTAAAGTGACAGTGGCTGGGAGACTACTATACAAAATCATAGTCCTCAGCCTCTTATAGGCATCACAGAAAGGGGGAGGTTGTTGTAAGTGGGGAAATTGGAGACTGATCACCTCCAATAAAGGCCAAGTCCAAGAAGGAGAGGGCCAAATAGGGAACAGCTGTAAAAATAAACGATAATAAAGGAATATGATCGTGGATTTTGTGGGCAGAAGATTATGTCCAAAAACACACTTGGGAAGGGCCTGTTGAGGAGGGTAACAGTGACCCTTATAGAGACCTTACAATGAAGTGCGATAATCGAAATATAAATGAAAAAGAAAGCAAGAAAGGCCAACTGCGTAATGCCAATGGTGCAGATAATAAATAGTTTGAATGAGAAATTCACTGAACAGAATAGCCAGGCTCAGACACTACAGGCAGAAGTAGAGATTGAAGAACGAATTGGGTGCTGTACAGGCAGGACGGAGATTAGTCGCCAACCAGCGGTTGGAGATGCACCAATTACGCGTCCAGCTGAAGAGTTCTTCAGAAACAATAGCTAAGATGCAGGGAGAATGGAAGGAAACCAGAATAGCTTATTGAGAACTATGGGATTTGTCACAGGGAAACCGGGATAGAGAGGTGGTAAGGCAATGGAGACAGGAGAGACGGAGAAGAGCAGAGGACAAGAAAAAGATAAAAGAATTAAAAGTTAGAGTAGCAGCCTTGTCCTTCAGCACTCATGAGGGGGAATCCAGTAGTGACGATGACGAGGATGATCCAGTGCTCCCAACAGCGCCCCCACAGTTCGAAAGACCACTGAAGGTGGAGCTTTCTCTTGCTAAGCAGGGAGGAAGTGATACTTCGAGTATCAGTAGCAATGTAGGGAATGTCGGCAATTATATCCAGTCTAAAACAGGAGATAGTACGGGGGGGGGGGTACACAGGTCTGTTAAGATGGTCCCCATAGTTACCAAACACCTGCACACAGGAGGGACGACAAACAGGGAAAGTAGTACATGAATACGCAGATAAAGTAGTAAGTCAGGATCTGACCCTTTCAGAATTGTGGCAACTCAGTGGCCAGTTGCCCAAATATGAGGGAATAGGAAAAACCCAACTCAGTTACAGGTAGACTACCCTTTATCCGGACTTCCGAAAACCGAAACCCTCTAAAAACCGAAGGTTTTTTCGGTCAGCGTAAGTCGTGCGCACATGACCAGAGTGGCGCACGACTTACAGGCCTAGCCTAGCATAAGGGATAGTGTAGCATTTTTCCGCACTTCTGAAAACCGAAATCGCTCAGCGTAAGTGTACCAGCCTTTATCCGCACATCCGAAACCAGAAAACCTCTGAAAGCCGAAAGTGGAGCAAAGCATGACTTCTGAAAACCGAAATGCGCATGACCACGACCCCCGCCGACCCCCACCCTTTCGGATAAGGGATAGTGTATCCTTTATCCGCACTCCCGAAAACCGAATTACCTCTGAAAACCGAAGTGTTTTCGCGCACCTTCCGAAATCCGAAATTTTCCTAAAATCGAAACACGGCTGGTCCCGAGGTTTTCGGATAAAGGATAGTCTACCTGTACTGAGTAAAGTTTGACTGCTACAGCAGGCAGACACCTCAACAAACAAGAATGCGTTTCTACTGCTGCAGGCTGCCTTACCTTCAGGCGTGACATTACCAGAGAGGTTTCTGGCGTAAATAGCAGCTAATAAAAACCCTGGGTTGAACACTTGGGCCTAGAAATTCAGTGGGCCTTGCGCCCACTTAGCGCCTAAAGAGGTCTTTTGCGCCGGCGGGGTGGTAGCGCTGAAATTGAGTGCAGCGGTATTGGCGGCGGTAGCCGTTAGCGCTGCGCCGGGGCCGATGACGTCATCGGTGTGCGCGGTGGCCCGTAACGCCCCGAAACCGCGCCGATCCCCATATTTATTTGCGCACGCCTCCTCCGAAGCGGGCGCAAACAGTGAACAGAAAACGGGGCCGGCTGGTTTCCGTGGAGCCCGGCACTTCTCCGTTGTGCCGGGCTCTTTTGCCGGCACTCGCGATCGGGGCTCCGGCCGTTGCAGGCACCTCCCCCTTAAGAGAAGGAGGAGGCCTGCAGTACCGCAGCCTGCCGCACCGCATCGGGTGGCGCTGCGGCAACTAGCGCGCCGATATTCAGTTGCAGCGCCCCAAACGGAGGCGGGCACACCCTGGTATAGCGCCCGCTTCCAAATTGGGGCGCAGAAGACGAATATACGGCGTGCGCTAATGCCTCCCCGCCCAGCGCTAACTTTTGGGCGCGAGCGAGCTGCCCGCGCCCAAGTGAATTTCTAGGCCTTGATGTTTAACAAAAGGGGTTAGGAAAAGGAGAAAGAAGTTAAAAAGCCCACAGCCAAAAGTTAAAGAAATAGTATCACTGTAAGGAAGAAATAGGATAAGCGTCTTCAGCATGTGCTGTTTCCATTTTTTTTTAAGTTAAAAGTTTCCGAGTGTGTGTGAATGTTCTTGGCTCGCGACCAGGGAATATCACATAAATTTTGGCACTTTGAGTTCATAACCCATTGTAGGGATCAATGGAAGGAAAAATAGGGGAGACTGGTCATTTCCAAAAGGGGTCAAATCCAAAAGGGAAAGAACCAGAGGTAAGAAATTAGTGTCGTTATGGAGCAGTCCAGACATGGACTCGTATCAAAAGGCGACAGAATTAAGGGTGACGGACTCAAACAATGTTGAGGGCCAGAGATAAGAAATCGTTAGAAATTATGTTTCTAAGTTGCATAAAAGTGTGAATATAAGAACATAAGAAATAAGAGCAGGAGTAGGCCATACGGCCCCTTGAGCCTGCTCCACCATTCAATAAGATCATGGCTGATCATTGACCTCAACTCCACTTTCCCGCCCGATCCCCATATCCCTTGATTCCCCATGAGTCCAAAAATCTATCGATCTCAGCCTTGAATATACTCAAAGATTCAGCATCCACAGCCCTCTGGGGCAGAGAATTCCAAAGATTCACAACCCTGAGTAAAGAAACTCCTCTTCTCGGTCTTAAATGGCCTACCCCTTATCCTGAGACTATGCCCCCTAGTTCTAAACACTCCAGCCAGAGGAAACAACCTCTCAACAAAGCCCTGGTTAGACAGCACCTTAGGAAGGATATGTTGGCCTTGGAGGGAGTGCAGCGTAGATTTACCAGAATTCAAGGATTAAATTACAAGAAGAGATTACACAAACTACGGTTGTATTCCCTGGAATTTAAAAAAGGTGGGGGTTGATTTGACTGAAGTTTTCAAGATATTAAGGGAACTGATAGGGTAGAGAGAGAGCAATTTTCAGATTGATTACATTGACCAGTGGCAGAAGAATCAGAAGGGTAACCAGTACATCTTGGTCACAATTGACTGCTTTTCCAAATGAGGTTAAGTAGCAAACATCAGAAATTGAAAATTGGTTTGAGGAAAAAAGGATAAGATAGTCCCTGATGGAATAAAGAAGGGACAGGTTCTGTCCCTTTTCTACTGTTAGTGTACTGCCCACCTCATTGTTCTTTGATGTAATGTTTTCCTCACTAACCTGTTTGGACACCATTCACACCTTTGATCGCTGTGATTATCTCTCTGCCGAGGTGTGATAAATGGCAGTTAGAAAGATTACCTGTAGTCATCTGGCATTATTCTCTAACTATATAAGCTGTGTCTTTAAGCATCTCTCCACTTCACCTGACGAAGGAGCAGCGCTCCGAAAGCTTGTGATTTCAAATAAAACTGTTGGACTATAACCTGGTGTTGTGTGACTTCTTACACTTGTCCACCCCAGTCCAACTCCGGCATCTCTACACCATGTCTACTGTTAGTGTACTGCCTCTTTAAGAAGCTTGAGAGAAGGTTTTTGGTGGCTGCCATTGTGGCTCTGCCCTCTTATCCCTTTTGTGTAAGAATATTAAAAGTTTTGTTTCACTGAAAAACTAATTTTTTGTTCGGTTATATTCAATATTTTTGCAGACGTTTGGAAAGAGACGTGTAGAAAGAAAAGGAAAGGGGGGGGATCCAGTTGTCGTGATCCATGTAGGAACCAACGACATAGGTAGAACTAGGAATGAAGTTCTGCTGAGAGAGTTTGAGGAGCTAGGGTCGAAATTAAAATGCAGAACCTCACAGGTAATAATTTCTGGATTGTTACCTGAACCACACGCAAATTGGCACAGGGACAAACAGATTAGAAGGTTAAATGTGTGGCTCAAAGAGTGGTGTGGGAGGCAGGGGTTTCAAATCATGGGGCACTGGCACCAGTACTGGGGAAAGAGAGAACTATTCCGTGGGGACAGGCTCCACTTAAACCGGGCTGGTACCAGTGTCCTGGTGAATTGAATAACTAGGGCAGTAGATAGGGCTATAAACTTATGAAGTGGGGCTGGGAGCATTCAAGCAAGGGTAAATTCAAAAGCAGTAAGAGAAATGTCAAGGCTGTACAGCAGAGGATTGATCTGGGTTGAGATAAGCAGAGTGGGGCAGGAAGGGACAGAAAGATTAATAAAGGTAATAGGGCATTAGTGACTAAAATGACATCAGGGGAAAAATAGAAAATAGTTAAAGCTAAAGGTACTATATCTGAATTCATGAAGCATTCGCAACAAAATAGAGGAATTAATAGCGCAGATAGAAATAAATGGGTTTCATTTAATAGCCATTACAGAGACGTGGTTGCAGAGTGACCAAGGTTGGGAACTAAATATTCCGGGATATTTGACTTTTAGAAGAGACAGGCAGAATGGAAAAGGAGATGGGGTAGCCCTGATAATAAAGGAGGGAATAAAGACAGTAGAGAGAAAGGATCTTGGCTCGGAAAAACAAAATGTAGAATCAGTTCAGGTGGAGCTAAGAAAAAACAAGGGGCAGAAAACACTAGTGGGAGTAGTCTATAGGCCCCCTAACAGTGGGTGTAGTGTCGGGCAGAGTATAAATCAGGAAATTAGAGATGCATGTAACAAGGGTACTACAGTAATCATGGGAGCCTTTAACTTTCATATAGACTGGGCAAACCAAATTGCAGAAATAGTACAGAGGAAGAGTAAATGGAATGCAAGCAAAATAATTTTCTAGGTCAGTATGTCAAGGAACCTACGAGGGAATTGGCTATTTTAGATCTAGTACTGTGCAATGAGACAGGGTTAATTAATAACCTTGTAGTAAAGGAGCCTCTGGGGAGCAGTGACCATAATATTATAGAATTTTATGTTGAGTTTGAGAGTGATTTAGTTAAGTCTGAAACGAGGGTCCTAAACCTGAACCAAGCAAACCACGTAGGTATGAGGCGCGAGTTGGCTAACGTAGGTTGGGAAACTAGATTAAAAGATATGACCGTAGAAAAGCAATGGAAAACATTTAAAGAAATAATTCATAATTCGCAACGAATATACATTCCCTTAACGAATAAAAACACCACAGGAAAAATGGTCCAACCGTGGCTAACCAGAGAAATAAGGATAGTATTAGATTAAAGGAAGGCTTATACTGTTGTCAAAAAGAGTAGTGACATGAATCTTGTCATTCATGTGGAAATGACTTATGAAATGATACTGGGCAGCCTGCTGGTGGCGCTGTCCAGGGAAAGTATAAATACTCGGGCATGGGCCCAGCTTCCTCAGGACATTCTTTAACAGGAACTAGTGAAGGACACAACTAGATCTCCATGTTGAAAAACAGTTGATTAAAGCCTTTTTTAATACTTAGACCAAGTGCCTAGTAGTTTTCTTATGTCAGTGAGCCTGGGGATTGGGAGGAATTTAGAATTCAGCAAAGGAGGACCAAGAAATTGATAACGAAAGGGAAAATGGAACATGAGAGTAAGCGAGCGAGAGGCATAAAAACAGACTGAAAAAGCTTCTATAGGGATGTAAAAAGGAACAGTAAGCGTGGGTCCCTTACAGATTGAGACAGGAGAAATTATAATGGGGAATAAGGAAATGGCAGAGAAATTGAACAAATACTTTGTGTCTGTCTTCATGGAAGACAACACAAAAAACCTCCCGGAAATAGTGAAGAACCAAGGCTCTAGCGAGAATGTGTGTGTGCTGTGCTGTGAGGAGGATGCCAAGAAACTCCAGGATGACTTGGACAGGTTGGGTGATTGGGCAGAAGCATGGCAGATGCAGTATAATGTGGATAAATGCGAGGTTATCCACTTTGGTGTCAAAAACAGGAAGGCAGATTATTATCCGAATGGCAATAGATTGGGAGAAGGGGAAGTGCAACAAGACCTTGGTGTCCTTGTGCACAGGTCGCTGAAGGTAAGCATGCAGGTGCAGCAGGCGGTTAAGAAGGCAAATGGTATGTTGGCCTTCATAGCAAGAGGGTTTGAGTACAGGAACAAGGATGTCTTGCTACAGTTGTACAGGGCCTTGGTGAGACCACATCTTGAGTATTGTGTGCAGTTTTGGTCGCCTTACCTGAGGAAGGATGTTCTTGCCATGGAGGGAGTTCAGCGAAGATTCACCAGGCTGATACCTGGGATGGCAGGAATGACGTATGAGGAGAGATTGGGTCGATTGGGCTTATACTCGCTGGAGTTTAAAAGAATGAGAGGGGATCTCATTGAAACTTATAAAATTCTGACAGGACTGGACAGACTAGATGCAGGAAGGATGTTCCCGATGGTCGGGGAGTCCAGAACCAGGGGTCACAGTCTAAGGATAAGGGGTAAGCCATTTAGGACAGAAATGAGGAGGAATTTCTTCACCCACCCAGAGAGTGGTGAACCTGTGGAATTCTCTACCACAGAAGGCAGTAGAGGCCAATTCTTTAAATATATTCAAGAAGGAGTTGGATATATTTCTTAAGGCTAAAGGGATCAAGGGGTATGGGGAGAAAGCAGGGACAGGGTACTGAATTTGGATGATCAGCCATGATCGAATTGAATGGTGGAGCAAGCTCGAGGGGCCGAATGGCCTACTCCTGCTCCTATCTTCTATGTTTCTATGAATGAGGAACTGAAAGAAATTAGTATTAGTAAAAAAATAGTACTGGAGAAATGAATGGGATGAAAGCCGATAAATCCCCTGGACCTGATGGCTTACATCCTAGGGTTTTAAAAGAAGTGGCTATAGAGATAGTGGATGCATTGGTTGTCATTTTCCAAAATTCCATAGATTCTAGAACGGTTCCCGCAGATTGGAAGAGAGCAAATGTAACCCCACTATTTAAGAAAGGAGGGAAGAGAGAAAACAGGGAACTACAGACCAGTTAGCCTGACATTAGTAGGGAAAATGCTAGAATCTATTATTAAGGACATGGTAACAAGGCACATAGAAAATAGTAATAGGATTGGGCAGAGTCAACACGGATTTAGGAAAAGGAAATCATGTTTGACAAGTCTGTTAGTTTTTTGAGGTTGTAACTAGCAGAATAGATGAGGGGGAACCAGTGGCTGTGGTGTATTTGGATTTTTAGAAGGCATTCAATAAGGTGCCACACAAGAAGTTATTAAACAAAATTAGGGCTCCTGGGATTGGGGGTAATATACAAGCATGGATTGAGGATTGGTTAGCAGACAGAAAACAGAGTAGGAATAAACGGGTCATTTTCGGGTTGGCAGGCTGTAACTAGTGGGGTACCGCAAGGATCAGTGCTTGGGCCTCAGCTATTCACAATCTATATCAATGAGTTGGATGAGGGGACCAAATGAAATACATTAAAGTTTGCTGATGATACAAAGCTGGGTGGGAATGTAAGTTGTGAGGAGGATGCAAGGAGGCTTCAAGGGGATATAGACAGGCTAAGTGAGTGGGCGAGAACATGGCAAATGAATTATAATGTGGAGAAATGTGAAGTTATCCACTTTGGTAGGAAAAATAGAAAAGCAGAGTATTTTTTAAATGGTGAAAGATTGGGAAATGTTGGTATAGTAATCTGGGATGCAATGTTTAAGTTATCCACCAGATGGAGCCAAATATTAAGGGTTCACATTCACCAGTATTTAAGGTAATGGGTCATGTATTCAATGTCCTGGTACACCAGTTAACACGGTAATGTGGCATTGCATTATGGGTATGACTCAGAGGGATCCTCCATCTTGGCTCGTGCAGTAAGAATTATGTGCCTGGCTTCCAGCTTGTAAGAGCTATGTCTCTTTGCTACACCGTGTAAATAAACAGTTGGGCTTGTTCCTAATATCTTGCTTCTCTCAGTTTCTGACCTTACCACTCGGATATCACATATTGGCGACGAGGATAAACAGATCACGATTTGATGAAGAATAAAAAAGAAAAGGAACACTGAATAACGGATCATGGCTGCTGCGGTAGGAAAGATCTCTGCTTTTGATGTTCGGACGCAGGCCTGGGATGAATACTGCGAGGTGCTGATGCATTTCTTTGAAGAAAATGATATAAATGATGTCGGAAAAAGGAGAGCTATTTTGCTCACTTCCGTGGGAAGTCAGACGTATAGTTTAATGAGAAACTTATGCAGTCCTGCAAAGCCTGGAGACGGATCATTTGCTGACTTAGTGGCCTTGCTAAAGGACCATTTCAATCCCAGACCGAGTGAGATTGTACAGCGTTTCAAATTTAATTCACGGAACAGAAAACCGGGAGAGACTGTATTGGATTATGTAGCGGTGTTGCGAAAATTGGCACACGATTGCAATTACGGCAACAACCTGAAAGACATGCTGAGAGATAGGCTAGTTTGCGGGATAATGGATGATCAAATGCAGCGGAGATTGTTGTCCGAGACTGGGCTTACGTATGAAAAAGCGTTGGAACTTGCTCAAGCCATAGAGACAGCGAACCGAGATGTAAAAGAAATACAAGGTTCAGACTGGGCTACTACAAAGCAAGTTGCAGGTCAGGTTATTGTGCACAAGTTAAACATGCGTCAGAAACCACAACGTGAGCATGTAAAGGCGTGTTATAGATGCAATGGCGATCACCTGGCGAGGGAATGCAGGTTTCTGGAGGAAAAGTGCCACAAGTGTGGGAAAAAAGGACACATAAAACGTGCATGCAGGGCAAAAGCAATCGTGGAGGAATACAAACCAAAAGGGGGAGGAAAGCAAAACCAAGGAAGAGAAGTGAAAAAACAGGGAGCACATCACATCAGCGGAGAAGCTGAGAAAGAAGACGACATGTTCATAATGCATAGTATGGTAGAGAACATTCCAAAAGTGGATCCTATCACTTTGCAACTGACAGTAAATGACTCTAAGGTCAACTTTGAAGTGGATACAGGATGCGGGGTAACCATAATGAACAGGGAGGAGTACTCAAAATTGTGGAACTGTGCAAAAGTTCCAGAGTTAAAGTCTTGCTCTATGCAGCTTAAAACATATACCGGTGAACGAGTGGCGACATTGGGTACAGCTACTGTAACTGTGCAACACAGGGACACCGTGGAACAGCTACCTGTAGTTGTAGTATCGGGTTCCGGACCAAACCTGTTAGGTCGGGGCTGGATACAAGGACTTAAATTAGATTGGGGAGCAATAAATCAACTAGAGGGAGGCAAACAGTTGTCTTTGCAAGAAGTGTTGATTGAACATGAGAACGTGTTCAAGGAAGAACTTGGCACATTTAATGGCCCCCCAGCTAAGATTTATGTAGACAAGGAGGCACTGCCAAGGTTTTTTAAACAACGACCTGTGCCGTATGCCATGAAACCGAAGGTAGAGGTTGAGCTTGATCGTCTTTTGAGAGAGAACATACTGGAACCTGTGAAATGTTCAGAATGGGCAGCTCCCATTGTACCTGTTTTAAAACCGGACAATTCGGTAAGACTCTGTGGAGATTATAAATTGACAGTAAATAGGGTGTCCAAACTAGAACAGTATCCTATTCCCAAAACAGAGGATCTCTTTGCAAACCTGGCTGGAGGGAAGAAATTCACGAAGCTGGATATGAGTCATGCATACTTGCAGATTACACTAGATGAGGAATCCAAGAAGTATGTAACCATAAATACACACAAGGGTTTGTTTGCCTATAACCGCTTACCATTCGGTGTCTCATCTAGTCCAGCTACTTTCCAGAGGACTATCGAGGGTGTACTGCAAGGGATCCCACATGTTTCAATCTATCTGGATGACATTCTGGTGACGGGAAGAACCGACCAGGAGCATCTGAGCACTCTGAGAGAGGTACTACAAAGATTGGATAAGGCGGGGTTACGGCTCAAGAGGAGTAAGTGCACTTTCCTGGGGAATGAGGCCGTGTTCCTGGGACACAGAGTGGACGCCACCGGGCTCCATCCAATCAAGGAGAAGGTACAAGCACTGCAGGAGGCCCCAGCTCCTACCAATGTGACTGAGTTAAAAGCTTACCTGGGACTGCTGAACTATTATAACAGATTTTTACCAAACTTGGCAACAGTGTTAGCACCTCTTCACAAACTTCTGCGCAAGGAGACACAGTGGCAGTGGGAAGAGGAACAGAGGGTTTCATTTGAACAGTCCAAGAAACTGATGCTGTCCTCGGATGTGCTGGTTCACTACAATGCAGAGAAAGACATCATTCCCTCTTGTGATGCTTCACCTTACGGGGTGGGGGCGGTTCTTTCACACAGCTTGGAAGATGGAACAGAAAGACCAATAGGGTTTATGTCTCGAACTCTAACACCAGCGGAAAAAAACTATTCCCAGTTAGATAAAGAGGGGTTAGCAGTAATGTTTGGGTTACGGAGGTTTCACAAGTACATATATGGCAGGAAATTCACCATATGCACCGATCATAAACCTCTTCTATCTCTTTTTAATGAAATGAAAGCAGTACCACAGATGGTGTCACCCCGGATCCAGAGGTGGGCAGCGACGTTGAGGGCGTACGAGTATGTCATCGTTTACAAGGTGGGCAAATACCATGGGAACGCAGATGCCTTGAGCCGTCTTCCACTGCCAGGCACACCTATCCGTGCAGCTCCAGAGGACAGAGTTTTGATGTTGGAGGACACGGACACAGCAATTGTGACCGCAGAACAAGTAAGGACATGGACCGGTAAAGATCCAGTACTGTCTAGAGTCCGAGAATATGTGATGAGCAGTTGGCCACAGCATCCGGAAGGGACTGATTTCATACCTTACAGTGTCAGGAAGACAGAGCTGAGTGTGCAGGATGGTTGCGTGTTGTGGGGAGCACGAGTGATTATTCCACAGCCAGCACGACAGTCTATCCTAGGGCAACTACATCAGTGTCATCCTGGAGTTTCGCGTATGAAAGCCTTGGCAAGGAGTTACTTGTGGTGGCCAAAACTAGATGAGGAGACAGAAAATCTAGTCAAGACATGCAGCACTTGTCAAGTACACAGGAAGGCACCAGCAGCGGCTCCTCTCCACCCCTGGGAGTGGCCGGATAAACCATGGAGAAGATTACATGTAGATTATGCGGGTCCATCCATGGGAAAGATGTTCCTCATAATCATTGATGCCCATTCCAAATGGGTGGATGTTTATCCTGTAAATTCTGCTTCATCTACTGTTACTATAGACTGCCTGCGTAGGAGTTTTAGTAATCAAGGGCTACCGGAGATCGTAGTAAGCGACAATGCCACATGTTTTGTGAGTACAGAAACAAAAGAGTTCATGAGAAACAATGGCATAGTGCACGTGACCTCAGCTCCATATCATCCATCTTCAAATGGACTTGCGGAGAGAGCCGTACAAACAATTAAGGAGATGATGAAAAAAAGTGCAGAAGGGAGTCACGAGTTCTGTTCAGCTACAGAATAACACCTCAATCTACCACAGGACTCTCTCCTGCTGAGCTGTTGTTAGGACATCGACTACGCTCCACTCTTGACCTGGTTCACCCAGATCTAAAAAGGAAGGTGGAAAACCGACAAATATTTCTTGAGGAGGCTGAAGGGATGTAATCTGTCACCCCCGATCCTCTCTAACTTCTACCGCTGCACTATAGAGAGCATCCTGACAAACTGTATCACGGTATGGTACGACAGCTGTAGCTCCCATGACCGGAAAGCCCTGCAGCGGGTAGTCAAAACTGCCCAACGCATTACCGGCACCCAGCTACCGACCATAGAACATATATATCAGAAACGCTGCCTACGGAGGGCACGGTCCATCATCAAAGACCCTACCCACCCCAGCCACAGTCTGTTCGCCCTCCTACCATCTGGAAGACGCTACAGATGCATTCGCACCCGTACGACCAGATTTAGGAACAGCTTCTTTCCCAGGGCTGTCATCCTACTGAACTCCACAAATAAACACTAAAGCCTGCACATCTGCCGATGCACTTTATTATGGTCATATTTATGCTAATATATATGTACAAATGTATGTTGAAATGTTTAAGTGTCCTAATCCAAATTGTACAGTCCCGGGAGCCGCAAGCCTACATTTCGTTGTACTGCACTTGTGCACTAACAATGACAATAAAAGTTGATTTGATTTGAGGAGAACCATGACAGAAGGACAAAGAGCCGCAGTTTTGGAGAAGGAGATGCGGTCCTTACCAGGAATTTCAGTTATGGTCCAAAATGGATTCCTGGCGTCATAGACTCAATGACCGGTCCAGTATCATATACGGTCATGGTGGGAACTGGTCAGGTAGTACGCAGACATGTAGATCAGATACTGACCAGACAAGGGGAAATCGAAATGGAGGTTCCAGAGGAGATGTCGGAGGACAAGTTGGCCCCCAGTTATCCAAATGCATCGGTGGTACCACCACCACGAACAGAGTCAGTTCCACCTGGACCCCTTCGTCAAGAGGAAACCATCGTAGCAGAGTCAGATACTTTGAGTACTGCTCAGGAGCAGCAGGTGGCTCTACCATAACCAAGCAGGGACTTGACTGGAAGACGTTCACCAAGGTGTCACAAGCCACCAGAGAGATTGATAACAACCTGCTAAATTCGTTCAGTATGGACTATCGTTAAAGGAGTTTCCTTATGGGACTTTTTAAGAATGTTGTTAAGAAATTAATGTTCAACTTAAGAGGGGAGGGATATAGTAATCTGGGGTGTAATGTTTAAGTTATCTACCAGATGGAGCCAAATATTAAGGGTTCACATTCACCAGTATTTAAGGTAATGGGTCATGTATTCAATGTCCTGGTACACCAGTTAACACGGTAATGTGGCATTGCATTATGGGCATGATTCAGAGGGATCCTCCATCTTGGCTCGTACAGTAAGAATTATGTGCCTGGCTTCCAGCTTGTAAGAGCTATGTCTCTCTGCTACACCGTGTAAATAAACAGTTGGGTTTGTTCCTAATATCTCGCTTCTCTCAGTTTCTGACCTTACCACTCGGATATCACTGTTGGCATTCAGAGGGACCTGGGTGTCCTTGTACACGAAATCACTGAAAGTTAACATGCAGGTACAGCAAGCAATTAGGAAAGCAAATGGTATGTTGGCCTTTATTACAAGAGGATTTGAGTATAAGAGTAAAGATGTCTTACTGCAATTATATAGGGCCCTGGTGAGACCACACCTGGAGTACTGTGTGCAGTTTTGGTCTCCTTACCTAAGGAAGGATATACTTGCCATAGAGGGAGTGCAACAAAGGTTCACCAGACTGGTTCCTGGGATGGGGGATTGTCCTATGAGGAGAGATTGAGTAGACTAGGCCTATATTCTCTAGAGTTTAGAAGAATGAGAGGTGGTTTCATTGAAACATACAAAATTCAGGGTAGATGCAGGGAGGATGTTTCCCCTGGCTGGGGAGTCTAGAACCAGGGGTCATATTCTCAGAATAAGGGATTGGCCATTTAGGACTGAGATGAGGAGAAATTTCTTCACACAGAGGGCGGTGAATCTTTGGAATTCTCTACCCCAGAGGGCTGTGGAGGCTCAGTCATTGAATATATTCAAGACAGAGATCGATAGATTTTTGAATATTAAGGGAATCAAGAGATGCGGGGATAGTGCAGGAAAGTGGAGTTGAGGTAGAAGATCAGCCATGATCTTATTGAATGGCGGAGCAGGCTCGAGGGGCCGAATGGCCGACTCCTGCTCCTATTTTATATGTTATAAAAGATGTAATTTACTGTAAGCAAGTGCTATTTTATTTTATTTTTATCTGTTCTGTATTGTGTTTAGTGAATAAAATATTGGTCTGAATTAAATTAGAACTATTGAGGTTTAACTAACCTATTAAATGGTGAAAACCCGACTTTCATTGTGGCCAGTGAAATTCTGGTTGTTTTAAATTGTGTGGGGGTCTCTAGATCCGGACATGGGGCTTTCACATTAAAAAAAGGGGGAAGACACCCTATAGTTGGAACAGAATTGGTTCACACAGTTTAAAGTCAAAAGTGATGTTGACAACAATTTTTGCTGGTTTTAACTGATTTTTAATTCATATGGATAGATAAAAGTTGGTAACATTTGTGTGCCTTCGTGGCTCACGTTTTGAAAATTGGAACTAAAGGAAAAGCTGTAATTTTATGAATTTAATTGCATCAGGAAGTTTTGTGCAAGTTTTAAAAGGTACAAAGACTGAGGAAAAAAATATTAAAAAGATGGCGTTTGCTTGTTTGGGAAAGTTTTCTTAATTTTAGGTGAAGTGACGCAATGGCATCTTACAATATTTCACTCCGCCTTCTTATAAACCTACAAAGGAGTTAACCCTTTCCGCTGACAGCTGTTTTCTTAATTCACCAAGCAACCACTTTTGTATTGCTGAATGTAAATTTATATGGGGCATTATTAAATTTAATTTAAGTGGCTATTTCCCAAGGTGACAAAAGGAAATTATGAATTGTCAAATTAACCCATTGGGCTCTTAAGCGGAGCCCCAATGGATTCTCGGTTTCTTTTTTCCTATAAACAGGGGACCACAGTTTCCCGGACCTAATAAGGGTTGATGGCATAGCAAGAGATCCAGCAGTTTTAATAATTTATCTGCAGACATTAAATGTTAAGGGGTGAAAAGTTATCGTGGGTAGGCGGGAATGTGGATTAATCGGATCATCAGCCATGATCTTATTGAATGGCGGAGCAGGCTCGAAGGGCCGAGTGGCCTACTCCTGCTCCTAATTCGTATGTTGCAGCATGGTGAAGATTTGGACACATGAGTTTGCCCTTCATGGGCTCGGACTTAACCCAGTCAGGTTCATTTGTATTTTCTGAGACAGAGTGCCCAAGAGGGGGAGATATGGAAGTTACCTCCAAACTAATTGTGAACACTTCTGTCTCTTTGAAATGATAAAAATGGACTCGGGCACATTATATCGGGTTCTTTTAGAACAATGAAAGGTCCAAGAGGAAGTTCGGTTAAATAAGATTAAAACAAACAAAATGTGTTAAAAATTGGATCAAGTGGGAACATTTGAACTATGATAATATTGTATTGGACAGTAAATTTCCTCCGGGGCTCATGAATGAGATGAAATGGTGAATACTGTGTAAAATTGAATGAGGGGAAAAGTGAGTGAGGATATAAGATGAAAACAGGAAAATTACACCACCAAATGGGAATTTTTCTAAAATCTTTGTTCTTAGGTGAATTGGCATAAATCACCTGGGTGCAATCTGCTATTAATGTACATTCTTGTGAAAGTCAGGGAAGTGTAGTTAAGAATAGTAAATTGATAAGTTTTCTCTCAAGAGATGTTTGTGTCATTGCTTATACTGAACAATAAGAAAACTGCATTTGATAGCCTGGCCACTACCCAAGACATCGGGACCACACAGGAGCAGATGAGCAAAGATCTCCAGACACCCCACAGTCTTTTGACAAGATCAGCAGAAAGCCAGAGAATGGCTTGGATCAGATGTCACATGTGGTATGACATTGGGATGTGTGCGCGCAAATGTGTTACGTGTGAAGCAACTAGCATGTGGGAATGCATGTTGAACTTACACTGAAGACCGGTCTCAGACATGCTCAGTTATTGACAACAGCACCACAAGAAATGGCTAATATGGCTCAGGAGCATGAGAAAACTTTAAATCATGAAGGCACCGACACAGACTTCATAGAGAAACCGACTTTGAAATAATCAGGAGAGAGTTAAACGCAATGTCAGAGAGATTAAAATTAAATGTAAAGAGAAGGCTGAAGCTTGTAGAGAGGCTAAAAACAAAAAAAGCTGGGCGGCCTAGGCCTGTCTGTCTGGACAAGGGGGTGCGCATGCACATGGTTGTATACAAATCAGCTACAAGCTGAAGGTAAGAGACAAGGAGGCCATAATTTACAGGTTCCATAACAAAACATGGATCCAAGTAAAAAGCGACCTCCATGAGGAAGCAGAGGACCTCAAACGGGTTAGGTTTGGAATCAGTGATAAACCGAGGTATAGCCTCTCAAATGCATAATTTCGGTGGTATTGGAGAAAAAACCCTATCGCTCCTTGGGAAGATTGTTTGCGCATATGGGACTCCCAATGAGAATAAAACTGGATGGATCACCTGGCATCGACCTAGGCACCGGCTTCGGACATGACAACAGCACGCCCAGCCCAGTCGATCCTGCAAAGTCCTCCTCACTGACATCTGAGGACGTGCCAAAATTGAGAGAGTGGTCCCACAGACTGGTCAAGCAACATCCTGACAGTCATACTCAAAGAATCATAACTTTCAGCCAATGTCCCAGACTCCTCCATCACCATCCATGGGTATTCCTGTTCCAGCAGCAGAAGTGGCAGCACAGTGGTATACGGGAGGGAGGGAGTGGCCCTGGGAGTCCTCAATATTGACTCCGGACCCCATGAAGTCTCATGGCTTCAGGTCAAGCATGGGCAAGGAAACCTCCTGCTGATTACCACCTACCGTCCTCCCTCAGCTGATGAATCAGTACCCCTCCATGTTGAACACCACTTGGAAGAAGCACTGAGAGTACCAAGGGCACAGAATGTACTCTGGGTGGGGGACTTCAATGTCCATTAGAGTGGCTCGGTAGCACCACTACTGACCGAGCCCTGAAAGACATAGCTGCCAGACTGGGCCTGCAGTAGGTGGTGAGAGAACCAACACAAGGGCACAACCTACTTGACCTCGTCCTCATCATCTACCTGACGTAGATGCATCTATTACAGGCCAGTGAGCCTAACATCAGTGGTAGGGAAATTATTGGAAAAAATTCTGAGGGACAGAATTAGTCTTCACTTGGAGAGGCAAGGATTAATCAAGGATAGTCAGCATAGCTTTGTCAGGGGGAGATCATGTCTAACCAATTTGATTGAATTTTTCGAGGGGGTGACTAAGTGTGTGGATGAGGGTAGTGCAGTGGATGTGGTATACATGGACTTCATGTAAGGCTTTTGACAAAGTCCCACATGGGAGACTGGTCAAGAAGGTAAGAGCCCATGGGATCCAGGGCAAGTTGGCACATTGGATCCAAAATTGGCTTAGTGGCAGGAGGCAGAGGGTGATGGTCGAAGGTTGTTTTTGTGACTGGAAGCCTGTGTCCAGTGGTGTACCGCAGGGATCGGTGCTGGGTCCTTTGCTGTTTGTAGTGCACATTAATGATTTCGATATTAATGTAGGAGGTATGATCAGTAAGTTCGCAGATGACACGAAAATTGGTGGAGTGGTAAATAGTGAGGAGGGAAGCCTCAGGCTACAGGACGATATAGACGGGTTGGTCAGATTGGCAGAACAGTGGCAAATGGAATTTAACCCTGAAAAGTGTGAGGTGATGCATTTTGGGAGGACTAACAAGGCAAGGGAATACACAATGAATGGTAGGACCCTAGGAAGGACAGAGGATCAGAGGGACCTTGCTGTGCATGTACATAGATCCCTGAAGGCAGCAGGACAGGTAGATAAGGTGGTTAAAAAGGCATATGGGATACTTGCCTTCATTAGCCGAGGCATAGAATATAAGAGCAGGGAGGTTATGATGGAGCTGTACAAAACGCTGGTGAGGCCACAGCTGGAATACTGTGTGCAGTTCTGGTCACCACACTATAGGAAGGATGTGATTACATTGGAGAGGGTGCAGAGGAGATTCACCAGGATGTTACCTGGGCTGGAGCGCTTCAGCTATGAAGAGACTGGACAGGCTGGGGTTGTTTTCCTTGGAGCAGAGGAGGCCAAGGGGGGGACCTGATTGAGGTGTACAAAATTATGAGGAGGGTAGATAGAAAGGAACTTTTCCCCTTAGTAGAGGGGTCAATAACCAGGGGGCATAGTTTCAAGTTAAGGAGCAGGAAGTTTAAAGGGGATTTGAGGAAAAACTTTTTCACCCAGAGGGTGGTTGGAATCTGGAACTCACTGCCTGAAAGGGTGGTAGAGGCAGGAACCCTCACAACATTCAAGAACCATTTAAATAAGCACTTGAAACACCATAGCATACAAGGCTACGGACCAAGTGCTGGAAAATGGTATTAGAATAGACAGGGCTTGATAGCCGGCGTGGACACGGATGGGCCGAAGGGCCTCTTTCTGTGCTGTATAACTCTATGACTCTATGACCTTCTCTCCATCAAAGGGTCAAAAGTTGAGATGTTTGCTGATGATTGGACACTGTTCAGTTCCATTTGCAACTCCTCAGATAATGAAGCAGTCCATGCCCTCATGCAGCAAGACCTGGACAACATTCAGGCTTGGGCTGATAAGTGGCAAGTAACATTCGCGGAACACAAGTGCCAGGCAATGACTATATCAAAAAATGAGAGTCTAACCACCACCCCTTGACATTCAATGGCATTACCATCGCAGAATCCCCCACTATCAACATCCTGGGGGGGTCACCATTGACCAGCAATTTAACTGGACCAGCCATATAAATATTGTGGCTACAAGAGCGGGTCAGAGGTGTATGTCTCACCTCCTCACTCCCCAGAACTTTTCCACCATCTACAAGGCACAAGTAAGGAGTGTGATGGAATACTCTCCACTTGCCTGGATGAGTGCAGCTCCAACAACACTCGAAGCTCGACACCATCCAGGACAAAGCAGCCCGCTCGATTGGCACCCCATCCACCACCATAAACATTCACTCCCTCCACCACCGGCACACCGTGGCTGCAGTGTGTACCATCTACAAGATGCACTGCCGCAACTCACTGAGGCTTCTTCTGCAGCACCTCCTGCTTGATAGCACTGTCAACAGACAAGGGCAGCAGGCGCATGGGAACACCACCACCTGCAAGTCACACACCAGCCTGACTTGGAAATATATCGCCGATCCTTCATCGTTGCGGGGTCAAAATCCTGGAACTCCCTCCCTAACAGCATTGTGGGAGTACCTTCACCACACGGACTGCAACGGTGGCTCACCACTACCTTCTCAAGGGCAATTAGGGATGGCCAATAAATGCTGGCCTTGCCAGCGATACCCACATCCCAAGAACGAATAATAAAAAAACAGGAAGAATCCCCTGAACGAGGTTGGATTAGACACAAAATAACAACAGAAAATGCTGGAAAAACTCAGCAAGTCAGGCAACATCCGTGGAGAGAAATTTGAGTTGACGTTTCGGGTTTGACCCTTGAAGAAGGGTCAAACCCGAAACGTCAACTCAAATTTCTCTCCACGGATGTTGCCTGACTTGCTGAGTTTTTCCAGCATTTTCTGTTGTTATTTCGGATTTCCAACATCTGCAGTATTTTGCTATTGGATTAGACACACCCTGATTCCAAACACTAAATTGGTCACGGAATTAAAAGGATTCAGTTACAGAGTTAGTATCATCACACTAGTGCAAAAAGTAATACAAGAACATTGTAAAAGACTTCAATACAAACTTAAAAGGTAATTACAGGTTATTTTAAAGTAAGAAATGTCTTATGTTGATAAGTAATATTAACTATTGATTTGTCAAGTACAAACGCTGATGCTGATCATCATAAAACACTAAAATGTAGGTGGGACCAAAAAAGACATCCCACCTCACAAAAAGAACGCTACCTGTCCGATCCAGCAAAAGAACCCAAATGTGAATGGACTAGAAGTAATTGAATCAGGAAATGTATTATATAACAATGTGCATTTGAAATTCTACCAGTTGTGTTAAACATGAGCTTGAATCGGTCATCTAGATTATGTGAAGAGAGTTATTCACAATTAATAGACTAAATGGCAAGAGAATTAGTAAAGGATGTGATAGTAAAGAATAGAAAACAGGAATCAAAAGCTGAGGAATATGGAGAACATAAAGGAGAATCAGTTTAAATCGCAAAGAAAGCGAGTGCTGGCAGAATGGCTAGGAATAGGAGCCATGGCAGAGTTAGCAGGAGTAAACAGAATAGATATAGAAAGTATGTGGGAACACAATGAGGTAATGAAGAGGCAATTAAAAAGATTATTGGCAAACAATGAGGCTAACCAGAATCAGGACCTTACTAGAGGTATTGTGTGTAGCCTCTATGCGACATGTGTGATGAATGTGGTACAGAAGGGACTGACAACTTAGAGGGTAATCAAATCCCTTTGTTTATTCATGATGAACAACTGAGAAAATGGTTCAAAGGAACCACGGATATAGACTATAATATGATGCGCCAGATGGGAGTGGCATTATTGGCCCTCTGAAATGAGGGATGGGACGAGGAAATCACACCGGTGGTATTGGCACTACTCGTTAGCAAAGCATGGGAGTCAACCTTGCCAAGTGTATCCAGTAAAGCCTAGCGAAGTGAGTACTCTGGAATAGGCCCGATATATAAACAATAATGAAAATACCCACGTAATCTGATGAAGAATGTTGGAACTTGGATAGCACTGGCCAGAGAGTGCTGCACCCTAAAAGGAACCACTTGAGTTTGTAGTTGTGTTGTACGAAAACATACCACTCTAGCCTCTGACTTCATAATTGATGAAGAAACACCCAATTGTAAGATGAGTCAAAGAATCTGGGAAGAGGGATGAACTAATATAATACTGGAATTTTTGGAGGATGTAACTGGTAGAATAGATATGGGAGAACCAGTAGATGTGGTGTATTTGGACTTTCAGAAGGCTTTTGATAAGGTCCCGCATAAGAGATTAGCGTGCAAAGTTAAATCACATGGGATTGGGGGGTAAGGTACTGACTTGGATAGAGAACTGGTTGGCAGACAGGAAGCAAAGAGTTGGAATAAACGGGTCTTTTTCCGAGTGGCTGCCACTGACTAGTGGGGTACCGCAGGGATCGGTGCTAGGACCCCAGCTATTCACACAATATATTAATGATCTAGACGAGGGAACTAGATGTAATATCTCCAAGTTTGCAGACGACACAAAGCTGGGTGGGTGTGTGTGCTGTGAAGAGGATGCCGAGAAACTCCAGTATGATTTGGACAGGTTGGGTGATTGGGCAGATGCAGTATAATGTGGATAAATGCGAGGTTATCCACTTTGATGCCAAAAACAGGAAGGCAGATTATTATCTGAACGGCAATAGATTGGGAAAAGGGGAAGTGCAATGAGACCTGGGTGTCCTTATGCACCAGTCGCTGAAGGTAAGCATGCAGGTGCAGCAGGCGGTTAAGAAGGCAAATGGTATGTTGGCCTTCATAGCGAGAGG